>NC_060122.1:193530324-193833354 GCF_021461395.2 Schistocerca americana | reverse complement strand
CACTATCTCTGGCCCTCACCCACTTCCATTTCCTCCTCCGCATAATTTATCTCCCACTCCCCTTGTCTCCTTCCATTTTTTTGCCCTAGCACTGTTCTGCCGCTGTCTACTATGGTCCGGTGCAATTACGTCCCTCTCTTTCTCTGACACGGCCATTTCCTACTTCACTCTTTCTATACCATAACCACTGTCTACTATCTGCCATTATTTGTTACTTTTCCGTCTCTTTCCCACTGCTCTGTCTCATTCACTCTCAACACAAAAAAGCACGAATATTTTTGCATGCCAAAATATTTGAGAAAATTTTAAAAGTTATGAGGGCAGAATGAGGCAGCTGGTATCCCACTTTTTAGTCAGAGTCTTTTAGACAGGAGCAAATTCGCCTATTTTGCGCTCCAATAGCAATATTTTCCCGCTGGTTCCCTTCTTTATCCTGCCACAGCAAGGCATGTCACTCATGTGAAAAAAATTCATGGGTCAGTAAAATTTCATAGTTTAATTATTTTACGTCTCAGACTGGATTTTACGTGCACAAAAGTTTTGCGCGTGCTTCAGCACTACAACATGGCTTTCCCAGCATGATGTGTGTATGTGAATTCCTAAGGGACGAAAGTACTGAGGTCATCGGTCCCGAGACTGACACAATATTTACACTAACTTATGCTAACAACAACAACACATACCCATGCCGGAGGGAGGACTCGAGGAATCTGTGACATGGCGCCTCAAACCACACGGCCACTCCGCGCGGCTTTCTGGTGATAATGGAGACACTTTGCAGCGTATTTCTCTGCGCTAAGTTACTTTATAAATTGAGTTTTCTTCTCACACCGGATTTTACGTATCTTCCGTGTACATGTGAGGTAACTTTGGAGTAATGTATCGCGGAAGCAGAAATTTCAAGAAAATTGTTCGAGACCGGAATCTTAGGAATATATCGTAAGAATATAAATCGTGAATATGGAACGGGGGTAAGGAATGAAAGAGGAAGCCGCCTGGCAGAATTTTGCACAGAGCATAACTTTAATCATAGATAACACTTGAGTCAAGAGTCATGAAAGAGTGCTGTATACATGGAAGAGGCCTGGAGATACTGGAAGGTTTCAGACAGATTGTATAATGATAAGACAGAGATTTAGGAACCAGGTTTTAAATTGTAACACATTTCCAGAGGCAGATGTGGACTCTGACCACAATCTGTTGGTTATGAACTATAGGTTGAAACTAAAGAAAATGCAAACTGGTGGGAATTTGAGGAAATGGGACCTGGATAAACTGACAGAACCAGAGATTATAGAGAGTTTCAGGGAGAGCATTAGGGAACGATTGACAAGATTGGGACAAAGAAAAACAGTAGATGAAGAATTGGTAGCTTTGAGAGATGAAATAGTGAAGGCAGCAGAGGTTCAAGTAGGTAAAAAGACGAGATCTAGTAGAAATCCTTGGGTAACTGATGAAAGGAGAAAATATAAAAATGCAGTAAATGAAGCAGGCCGAAAGGATGCGGGCTTTCAAATGAAAATGAAATGATGCACAGTGTGGCCCTCAACTACATACCCTCCGACACAGAGTTGAAATATCAATTGTTTGGCTTGTTTCGTTGTCTACGGGCTGGGATACGTAGTTACCACATAACAAGCCTAATACTGCTGAGTTTACTGTATACAATACGATAACACACGTGAATCGAATGGTCGAAGGTTCCTATCACTCGGCAATTGCGAATTAATATAGAACTTTATAAATGAAAGATTACAATTAAGCAAAATCTGCAGATACTATTTTAACGACTTTAAATGATGAGTGATTTTGACAATGCCGTATATTTATGAAAAACACTTATTGATGTCGATGGTCCACCATTAAATAAAATATAAGTTGAATAACAGGGAAACAAAAGATTCCTACTGCACGCAATTAGTTATGAACAACAACATAGCTCGTGAGATATTCACTTCTAAACCCACATTAGGTCTTCACTGCAGAAGCCATGGATATCATACAAAAGCACAAGTTGGCACTCCAAAGTATTTATATCTCTCGCGATCATGCGCAAACTGCTACTCTCCAAGTCTTTCCAGCGACTGTGCCTCCGTCGCGCCATGCCTTCAAAGACTCTTCGTCCAGCACCTCCCATGTCCTGTGCCGTACTCCCCCGTGTCCTCTGCGACTGTCCTTCGCCGCACTGCTCCGAGCTACCCCTCCATTCACTTCGGTAGTCACCTCCCATAGTAATGAGATCTGTGATTGTCGATAGCGTTCTCGTTATGTCTCAAAGCCAACGCACACTCACAAACATTTTCAAAAAACATTCAAAATACTGGATTAGATTTAAATAGCTAGAAATTAAATAAATATTCCTACGGCTGGACCACAAACACGCTCTAACATACATTAATAAACACATAAACAAATTAAATAAACATATATCAAAGGAATAGCAAGAAAAAGTAGGCGAGTACCCTAATGTCTGAGTGCTTTCTAAAACACAGCAATTTCTTCATTAATAGTATATATGGGATATAAACAAAGACATAGAAGCATAAATATATTTATAAGCATGCTGCTACCGTTTTTATCGTGTAACTGTAGAGTACTTATGGCTTGACGCGATCGATAATAATCGGCCACATGCTGTCACGGCTAATCCGCACGTCAGCAGCAGACAAATTGCGCGAGATCGGGATCTCAAAAACGTCGGTGTTGAGAATGCTACATCGATTGCACCTGTACCATATTTCTATGTACCAGGAATTGCATGGTGACGACTTTGAACGTCGTGTACAGTTCTGCCACTGTGCACAAGAGAAATTACGGAACGATGACCGATTTATTGCACGCGTTCTATTTAGCGACGAAGCGTCATTCACCAACAGCGGCAACGTAAACCGGCATAATATACACTACTGGGCAACGGAAAATCCACGACGACTGCGAAAAGTGGAACATCAACGACCTTGGCGGGTTAATGTATGGTGCGGCATTATGGGAGGAAGGATAATTGACCCCCATTTTATCGATGGCAATCTAACTGGTGCAATGTATTCTGATTTCCTACGTAGTGTTCTACCGATGTTACTACTAGATGTTTCACTGCATGAGAGAATGGCGATGTACTTCCAACGTGATGGATGTCCGTCACATAGCTCGCGTGCGGTTGAAGCGGTATTAAATAGCATATTTCATGACAGGTCGATTGGTCGTCGAAGCACAATACCATGGCCCGCACGTTCACCGGATCTGACGTGCCCGGATTTCTTTCTGTGGGGAAAGTTGAAGGATATTTGCTATCGTGATCCACCGACAACGCCTGACAACATGCGTCAGCGCGTTGTCCATGCATGTACGAACATTACGGAAGGCGAACTACTCGCTGTTGAGAGGAATGTCGTTACACGTAATGCCAAATGCATTGAGGCTGACGGACATCATATTGAGCATTTATTGCATTAATGTGGTATTTACAGGTAATCACGCTGTAACAGCATGCGTTCTCAGAAATGATAAGTTCACAAAGGTACATGTATCACATTGGAACAACCGAAATAAAATGCTCAAACGTACCTATGTTCTGTATTTTAATTTAAAAACCCTACCTCTTACCAACTGTTCGTCTCAAATTGTGAGGTATACGTTTGTGACTATTACAGCGCCATGTATCACAAAGCGAAAAAAATGGTCCCACTAAAACGTTCATAATTCTTTGCGTACTACACTAATATGTAATTAAAATGGGAGTTCATACTTTAAAAAAAACGCAGCTGACATCCGTTTGACCTATGGCAGGGTCATGTAGCGGGCCAACCATAGCGCCATCTGGTTTTACCCTTCAAGCTAGACAAGTTTCGTTCTTTGTAGTTTTTTCGTTTGACGCTTATTTCATGAGATATTTGGCCCGGTCACGAACAATGACCACCCTGTACATTGGCGAGTCCTTGCAGCAACACGTCAGTAAGCACCTGTAGATGACGAGCAGCTGTCTCGTCGAAATATCGTGCAGTTTCCACAACATTATCCGGCGTGACACCCGTGAACCATTGAAGCAGATTCAGTTCTTCATCCGAGTTCATGGGAAGCATTCTGTCTCTTAGTTGGTCCAGCCGCAACAGATCATTAAAACGGCTGACAGGTTTGTAGTGAACTCGAGAAATTGTTTGTGACATCACATAACATAAAAGTCACCCATAAGGTCTACCCAAGCTAGGAGAAGATAACTGCCGTCTGTAATTAAATAAAATCAAATACATAGGGTACGAAATTAAGTGGTTGAGGTAGGAATGTAAAAGATTGCGTAGATAATTAAAACATGAATTAAACGTATTTATTTCAGTTCTGTTTACACATACCGTAACAAAGTTACAAATCTCAGCACCGATTTGACTGCTCGTGGACACGGCCCAGTTATTAAGGAGAAGGAGGGGTGTAATGCTGTCCTCGGCAGGCGCTGCGTCGGTACGGCGTTGTGAGTCGCTCTTGTCATCGGTACCCGTGGCTTTGCGGCGACGCCCAGGCACTATTTCCGCGTTGTCTGGGCTTTGTCGATTGCGTGGCCGAATCTGTGATATCACGATGTTGGTAGGCGGATGTTAGGAAGAAATGGATGGAAGAAGTCCCTTGTCCTCTTGCTCCCGCGCTGTCTCACCGACTGTCCTCTTCACTCCCCATCCATCACTCAGCTCAGCTATCGTTAATTTTCTTCCTCTCGGGGCTGTCATTGGAAGACCAAATTTTCGCTGCCGCCCTATCACTGATCGCCGTTTCAAGATCACACCTCCCATTGAAGGGTGAAAATTCTTTACAATGCGTGAGCTGGTGTGTGCCTCGGAAATTCGCTGTTTCTCAAGATTTGACATTCTTACAATGTTTTCCTGCATTCCGAAACCGTCGGGAGAGCAGCTACGCAACACTTCTTTGTAACCGCTATCTCTTCGTGAGCGCTGGACAGACTCATAGTTGGGCTTGGTCTGCTGGCGTCCGCGATTTAGACGGCACGTCCTTAATGCTCGTGTTTTGGATATCAGCTCTTACCTTTCTTCCCCTTTTTTCAATTAAATTATAGGGTACAGGATTCACACATTTTAAACGGGGGTTAGGAAAGACAACATTATACGGCTCCCCGCACTTTGCGAAGTAAAAAGGTGTTTACATAAAACGAAATAACACAAAGTACATTAATACGTGTGTGCAGTGTTCTCACACCGCAAAAGAAGAAGGTTCGGTCATAACAAAACGCGAGTAGTAACAAATATGTACGCAAAACATTTTGACACGCCAAAATCACTTCTTTAAAAATCAAGTTATGTGTTAACTCGCCGTTAAAATTCACATTTACATCGTTTCGCTTGCAGATGACAAGCCGTCAGTGGAGCCCACCATACAGTTGGTCTTGCAAAACCACATAATGTAAAATCACGGTAAGAAACAAAACGGAACAAAAACTTACTTAAGGCCTCACTTTTTTTACATCAGTTAAAATCTAAAATATGTTCACATTTTACAGTTTTCGATAGACAAAAACCTACTGCTGATGGTACAGAAGTGCTGAAACATGTTTGGGTAAAAAGAAATGAAAAACAGTGTGTTGCGAACAGGCGGAAATCTATATCCTATAAGGTTCTTATAGTCCAGAAAACTTCCTTCTAAGATTTGCCTGTGGAGTGCTGAAATTATCTACTCGTTCCTGGTTTTTAAGGCAGGTAAAACGACTGCTGCCGGGCCAGAAGAATTCACAAGCGCATTCGTGACGTTCCATCCTAACGGCTGCACTGGTCTATTAGCTTTCTGCATGCTTCTCATTGTTCACCATGCTCTTCGCAACGCGTCCATTTTAAGCGAGGCGAGGACGTCTGCCGTCTACCCCTTGTCTGCTTGCATAATACCTGCAGTGCCCGTGTCTTCGGCTACGTAGGGTCCGGCAGGCTTTCTGTCTGGGCCGCTGGCGGTGTGGGTCGGCGAATGAGGCCCCGGGCGGAGGTATCGCAGACTCCAGACGTACATTCTCAGAAATTTTTTCCTCAAATTAAGTCCTATGTTTGACACTACTAGACTTCTCTTGGCCAGGAATGTCCCTTTTGCCATTATTAATATGCTTTTGATGTCCTCCTTGCTCCGTCCGTCTTTGGTTATTTTACTACCTAGGTAACAAAATTCCTTAACTTCATCTACTTCGTGACCATAAATCCTGATGTTAAGTTTCTTGCTGTTCTCATATCTACTACTTCTAATTACCTTCGTCTTTCTTCGATTTACTCTCAGTCTACACTCTGTACTCATTAGACTGTTAATTGCGTTCAGCAGATCACGTAATTCTTCTTCACTTTCACTCAGGGTAGCAATATCATCAGCGAATCGTATCATTCATATCCTTTCACTTTTAATTGTAATTCCACTACTGAACCTTTCCTTTATTACCATCATTGCTTCCTCTATAAACAGACTGAACAACTATTTTAATCCGAGTATTTCGTTCGCGATAGTCCTCTTATTCACCCCTCTTGGTTCTTCTACATATAGTATATTACACGTCCCTTCCTATAGCTTACCCCTGTTTTTCTCAGAATTTCGAACGTCTTACATCATTTTACATTGCCGAAAGAATCTTCTAGGTCGTCAAATTCCATGAACGTGTCTTGGTTCCAACCGAAACATCAGAATTGCCTATCTCGTGCTTCTGCCTTTTCTAAAGCCAAACTGATCGTCACCTAGCACATCCTCAATTTTCTTTTCCATTCTTGTGCATATTATTCTTGTCAGCAACTTGAATGTATGAGCTGTTAAGCTGGTTGTGCGATAGTTCTCGTCCTTGTCACCTCTCGCAGTCTTCGGAATTGTGTGGATGATTTTTTTTCCGAAAGTCTCATGGTACATAGCCAGACCCATACATTCTACACACCAACGAGACTAATGTCTTAAACTTCAGCCTACTCTTCATCACTTCTATGTTATGATATGAGTCTGTATGTGCTCCTGCGTACCCCTTACAGTCCACCATCTGATTTTGCAATCTCTGTCTGACCATGGTGTAATCTAATTGAAATGTTCCGTTGGATAAGCAGCTGAGCAGCAAGTCGTATACTCCTAGCTCACTCATTTGTTACATAGTTTAATTCTTAATTTCTTTGCGTGTTTTTGGTACTTGCATTGTTTAATTCATAAATTTCGGGCGTATTATAGTATTTGAGAGTTGTAGCATCGCGTTTTAGTACCTGAATAGTGTAAATTCGCGTAGTCGTTTGTCTACTGTTTTTGTTTTGAACGGCCAGTGTCGGGTGGTCGCAGTCAGTGTGCTCCCTGCCGCCGTTGGATAAGCAGCTGCAGCAGCAAGTCGTATACTCCTAGCTCACTCATTTGCTACATAGTTTAATTCTTAATTTTTTTGCGTGTTTTTTGGTACTTGCATTGTTTAATTCATAAATTTCGGGCGTATTATAGTATTTGAGAGTGTAGCATCGTGTTTTAGTACCTGAATAGTGTAATTTCGCTTAGTCTCCTTCCGCCGCCGAGCAGTGTCAGCAGTGCGCAAGTAGCAGCATTACTGCATTTACTAGGCAATCTTGTATTTTAATAACCGTTTAAATTTTGTCGATTTGTTTGCGCTCTCTGTAGATTAGTTCAGACGTTCTTTGCAAAACAGTTTTTAGCATGGATAGGGACTGCAACTGCTGTGTTCGGATGCAGGCTGAGTTGGCATCCCTTCGCTCCCAGCTTCAGGCAGTGTTGGCTTCGGTCACACAGCTTGAGGCTGTTGCCAATGGGCATCACTGTGGGGGTCCGGATGGGGGTTTGTCGGGGACGGCCAGCTCGTCCCACGCATCCCCTGATCGGACTAAGACTGTGGTTGCCCGGGATACTGCCCGCATTGAGGCTGATCCCTCACCTGTGGTAGAGTGGGAGGTCGTTTCAAGGTGTGGCAGGGGGCGAAAGACATTCCGGAGGGCTGAACGGAAAGCCTCTCCAGTTTGTCTGACGAACCGGTTTCAGGCTCTGTCTCAGGCTGATACTGATCTTCGGCCTGACATGGCTGCTTGTCCTGTTCCAGAGGTTGCCCCTCAGTCTGCAAGATCCGGGCAGTCGCAGAGGGTGGGCTTACTGGTAGTTGGGAGCTCCAACGTCAGGCGCGTAATGGGGCCCCTTAGGGAAATGGCAGCAAGAGAGGGGAAGAAAACCAATGTGCACTCCGTGTGCATACCGGGGGGAGTCATTCCAGATGTGGAAAGGGTCCTTCCGGATGCCATGGAGGGTACAGGGTGCACCCATCTGCAGGTGGTCGCTCATGTCGGCACCAATGATGTGTGTCGCTATGGATCGGAGGAAATCCTCTCTGGCTTCCGGCGGCTATCTGATTTGGTGAAGACTGCCAGTCTCGCTAGCGGGATGAAAGCAGAGCTCACCATCTGCAGCATCGTCGACAGGACTGACTGCGGACCTTTGGTACAGAGCCGAGTGGAGGGTCTGAATCAGAGGCTGAGACGGTTCTGCGACCGTGTGGGCTGCAGATTCCTCGACTTGCGCCATAGGGTGGTGGGGTTTCGGGTTCCGCTGGATAGGTCAGGAGTCCACTACACGCAACAAGCGGCTACACGGGTAGCAGGGGTTGTGTGGCGTGGGCTGGGCGGTTTTTTAGGTTAGATGGCCTTGGGCAAGTACAGAAAGGGCAACAGCCTCAACGGGTGCGGGGCAAAGTCAGGACATGCGGGGACCAAGCAGCAATCGGTATTGTAATTGTCAACTGTCGAAGCTGCGTTGGTAAAGTACCGGAACTTCAAGCGCTGATAGAAAGCACCGAAGCTGAAATCGTTATAGGTACAGAAAGCTGGCTTAAGCCAGAGATAAATTCTGCCGAAATTTTTACAAAGGTACAGACGGTGTTTAGAAAAGATAGATTGCATGCAACCGGTGGTGGAGTGTTCGTCGCTGTTAGTAGTAGTTTATCCTGTAGTGAAGTAGAAGTGGATAGTTCTTGTGAATTATTATGGGTGGAGGTTACACTAAACAACCGAACTAGGTTAATAATTGGCTCCTTTTACCGACCTCCCGACTCAGCAGCATTAGTGGCAGAACAACTGAGAGAAAATTTGGAATACATTTCACATAAATTTTCTCAGCATGTTATAGTCTTAGGTGGAGATTTCAATTTACCAGATATAGACTGGGACACTCAGATGTTTAGGACGGGTGGTAGGGACAGAGCATCGAGTGACATTATACTGAGTGCACTATCCGAAAATTACCTCGAGCAATTAAACAGAGAACCGACTCGTGGAGATAACATCTTGGACCTACTGATAACAAACAGACCCGAACTTTTCGACTCTGTATGTACAGAACAGGGAATCAGTGATCATAAGGCCGTTGCAGCATCCCTGAATATGGAAGTTAATAGGAATATAAAAAAAGGGAGGAAGGTTTATCTGTTTAGCAAGAGTAATAGAAGGCAGATTTCAGACTACCTAACAGATCAAAACGAAAATTTCTGTTCCGACACTGACAATGTTGAGTGTTTATGGAAAAAGTTCAAGGCAATCGTAAAATGCGTTTTAGACAGGTACGTGCCGAGTAAAACTGTGAGGGACGGGAAAAACCCACCGTGGTACAACAACAAAGTTAGGAAACTACTGCGAAAGCAAAGAGAGCTCCACTCCAAGTTTAAACGCAGCCAAAACCTCTCAGACAAACAGAAGCTAAACGATGTCAAAGTTAGCGTAAGGAGGGCTATGCGTGAAGCGTTCATTGAATTCGAAAGTAAAATTCTATGTAGCGACTTGACAGAAAATCCTAGGAAGTTCTGGTCTTACGTTAAATCAGTAAGTGGCTCGAAACAGCATATCCAGACACTACGGGATGATGATGGCATTGAAACAGAGGATGACACGCGTAAAGCTGAAATACTAAACACCTTTTTCCAAAGCTGTTTCACAGAGGAAGACCGCACTGCAGTTCCTTCTCTAAATCCTCGCACAAACGAAAAAATGGCTGACATCGAAATAAGTGTCCAAGGAATAGAAAAGCAACTGGAATCACTCAATAGAGGAAAGTCCACTGGACCTGACGGGATACCAATTCGATTCTACACAGAGTACGCGAAAGAACTTGCCCCCATTCTAACAGCCGTGTACCGCAAGTCTCTAGAGGAACGGAGGGTTCCAAATGATTGGAAAAGAGCACAGATAGTCCCAGTCTTCAAGAAGGGTCGTCGAGCAGATGCGCAAAACTATAGACCTATATCTCTGACGTCGATCTCTTGTAGAATTTTAGAACATGTTTTTTGCTCGCGTATCATGTCATTTCTGGAAAACCAGAATCTACTATGTAGGAATCAACATGGATTCCGGAAACAGCGATCGTGTGAGACCCAACTCGCCTTATTTGTTCATGAGACCCAGAAAATATTAGATACAGGCTCCCAGGTAGATGCTATTTTTCTTGACTTCCGGAAGGCGTTCGATACAGTTCCGCACTGTCGCCTGATAAACAAAGTAAGAGCCTACGGAATATCAGACCAGCTGTGTGGCTGGATTGAAGAGTTTTTAGCAAACAGAACACAGCATGTTGTTATCAATGGAGAGACGTCTACAGACGTTAAAGTAACCTCTGGCGTGCCACAGGGGAGTGTTATGGGACCATTGCTTTTCACAATATATGTAAATGACTTACTAGATAGTGTCGGAAGTTCCATGCGGCTTTTCGCGGATGATGCTGTAGTATACAGAGAAGTTGCTGCATTAGAAAATTGTAGCGAAATACAGGAAGATCTGCAGCGGATAGGCACTTGGTGCAGGGAGTGGCAACTGACCCTTAACATAGACAAATGTAATGTATTGCGAATACATAGAAAGAAGGATCCTTTATTGTATGATTATATGATAGCGGAACAAACACTGGTAGCAGTTACTTCTGTAAAATATCTGGGAGTATGCGTACGGAACGATTTGAAGTGGAATGATCATATAAAATTAATTGTTGGTAAGGCGGGTACCAGGTTGAGATTCATTGGGAGAGTGCTTAGAAAATGTAGTCCATCAACAAAGGAGGTGGCTTACAAAACACTCGTTCGACCTATACTTGAGTATTGCTCATCAGTGTGGGATCCGTACCAGGTCGGGTTGACGGAGGAGATAGAAAAGATCCAAAGTAGAGCGGCGCGTTTCGTCACCGGGTTATTTGGTAACCGTGATAGCGTTACGGAGATGTTTAATAAACTCAAGTGGCAGACTCTGCAAGAGAGGCGCTCTGCATCGCGGTGTAGCTTGCTGTCCAGGTTTCGAGAGGGTGCGTTTCTGGATGAGGTATCGAATATATTGCTTCCCCCTACTTATACCTCCCGAGGAGATCACGAATGTAAAATTAGAGAGATTAGAGCGCGCACGGAGGCTTTCAGACAGTCGTTCTTCCCGCGAACCATACGCGACTGGAACAGGAAATGGAGGTAATGACAGTGGCACGTAAAGTGCCCTCCGCCACACACCGTTGGGTGGCTTGCGGAGTATCAATGTAGATGTAGATGTAGATGTAGATCACGAGGCCTTTTTCAAGTATACCTCCTCCTCTTGTGATTCTTGAACAGAGTATTCGCTATTACTAGCTGAAATTTATTACAAAACTCAATTAGTTTTTCTCCTCTCTCATTTCGTGTCCCAAGCCCATATTCTCCTGTAACTTCTTTCTTCTAATCCTCCCCTACAACTGCATTTCCCTTTTCAGATTTTCTATTCCCTACCAGATTCACCTTCTCACATCCTACGCCTCGAATCGTAGAAGGTTATCCTTTCGTTGATTATTCAGTCTTTTTCGCTTGGTCACCTCCCCCTTGCCAGTCTTCTTCCAGAGATCTGAATGGGGGACAATTACCGAATCTTTTGCCAATGTAGAGATCATCATGACACTTTTTCAATTACACGCCACAATCTTATGGATACATGTTATGTGTCTGTACTGAAGTGGTTTCGATTGCCTTCTGCATCCTCATGCTGTTCATCACTGGAGATTCTTCCACCTTCGGGGCCAGTTTCCACCCCTAGGACATAGGAGTGCCCTGAACCTCTGTCCGCTCTTCCGCCCACGTGACACGCGGTTGGCAGAATGAGGGTGACCTCTTATGTCGGAAATCTTCGGCCGTCACTGCTGTTCATTAATCAAAATTTAAGCAGTGGCAGGATTCAACCAGGACGTTTTGATTACTAATCAGAGATACTGTTATCCTACAACGTGGAAACAATTTTTTTCTTCTGGTGCTACAACATATGACGGAAACATGGGACACTTCATACGAAAATTCAAACGAATTCCTAAACTGTGTACAAAATACAGAAAACCCCTGACGCAGTGAAACAATACATAAGTAATACCATAATCACGCTCGCCAGATCTGTCGTATACATCAAATCGACTCCTGCAGCAATGCCAAAAAGTAATGCTCAGCTTCAGCATAGAAAAGGCAACTTATGCGTTCAATCATTGATTTCTCTCTTCCTCTTATAATTTTGTCTTTCCACCTCTTAATATTTCATTATTTTCGTCGTATCACTGGCTTTGTTTCATTGTACTTCTTGCTTCCCCCAGATGAAATATCACTCCTGAATATTCTTCTCCTTTTAGCTGTTGATCCTCCATCCATGGCGCAATTCCTTGTTTTACTCAAAAAATTAAAATCTACAAATAAGCCGTAATACATTTTGCGTATTGTATGATAATGAATACAGTGAAGAGCCAAAGAACTGGTGCACCTGCCTAAAATCGTGTACGTCTCCAGCGAGCACGCAGAAGAGCCGCCACACTACGTGGCTTGGATTCCAATAATGTGTGAAGTAGTGCTGGATGTAACTGACACCACGAATCATGCAGGGCTGCCCATAAATCCGGAAGAGTACGACGGGGTGAAGATTTATTCCACACAGCAGGTTGCAAGGCATTCCAGTTAGGCTCAATAATGTTCATGTCTGGGGAGTTTAGTCGCCAGCGGAAGGGTTTAAACTCAGAAGAGTGTTTTCGGAGCCACTCTGTAGAAATTCTGAATTTGGGGGGGTGTCGCATTGTCGTACTAGAATTGCCCAAGTCCATCGGAATGCACAATATACATGAATGGATTCAGGTGATCAGACAGGATGCTTACGTAACAGGATGCTTAACAGTCCCCTGCTGACATACAGGACCCACGGATTCATGAGGTTGCCTGCATTCCATTACACGTCCATCCGCCCGATACAATTTAAAACGAGACTCTTCCGAGAAGGCAACATGTTTACAGTCATCAAAAGTCCAATCTCGGTGTTGACGGACCAGGCGAGGACTAAAACTATGTGTCGTGCAATCGTCAAGGGCACACGCGTCAGACTTCGGCTCAGAAAGCCCACATCGATGACGTTTCGTTGAATGGTTCGTACCCTGACACTTGTTGATGGCCCAGCATTGAAATGTGCAGCAATTTGCGGAAGGCTGCATTTGTGTCACATTGAACTATTCTCTTCTGTCGTCGTTGGTTCCGTTCTTGCAGTGATATCAGAGATCTGATGTTTGCTGTCAGATGTCATATTCACGATACGCTCACTTCATCGCTACCTCGGAGATGCTGTGTTCCATCGCTCGTGCGCCGGCTATAACACCACGTTCAAATTCACTTAAATCTTGATAACCTGCCATTGTAGCACCAGTAACCGATCTAACAACTGCGTCAGAACCTTGTTGTCTTACATAGGCGTTGCCGACCACAGCACCGTTTCTACCTGCTTCAATATCTCTGTATTTGAATAGGCAAGCTTATACCAGTTTCCTTGGCTCTTCAGTGTACTTAGAAATACCGGCAGCCAAAAGCCGCAACATGTATCTGGCTGTGTACCTAATCTATTTTTGTCACAGTTTCCGAAATGTAACGTTCCTTCTCGTCTTTTTCTTGGCCGAGAGAATGAAATAAACCTTGATTGCCACTGTCTATGTGGCCCAACTGAACTGTGTGACATGCCATTTCGGTACTCGCTATTAGCGCAGCAAACTTTAGCTGGTGGTCTTCAATTACCGTACTGCATTTCTGTAATTATTGGACGCGAACCTACCCCCTCGCTTTCACGAGGGAGACCAATTCGAGCTGTAGCAAACCAGACGTCTCGAACGTAATTCAGCAGTTTGATGCAGTCGAATACGTTTCAGAATTCGATCGCTGATTGAGTAATCATAAGTACACTACTTATGGTCCCGTCTTACTTCGGAAACACTTTCACCCATTTTAACGAAGCGGCCTGTAGCATGTTTGTACGTATATGGACGTAGAACTAATTTTCTTCATCTCTTACCGTCTCTGTTTGATCGCAGGCCAACAAGGGTCTCTTACTCTTCGGCATTGGAACGTTGTCGGACCGAAGGAAAAATTACGGCAGGAAAGCTACATAGTGGAAACAGGACTCGTGAACGTAGGACTGGGTTAAATGGGAGGAAGGAGGCACCTCTGGAAGAAGGGATCTAGTGAGTACCATTTTCTTTTAACTTTTATTTCAATTCTATATTTACTGCCAAGTCGATATGTTAATTAAGAAACAATGAATAATAATTTCCAATGGAAATTTGAATTCAGATCGCATGAAAATTAAACTTGGATTCAGAGGTGCGAAATGCTTCCCTGTTAAACGAAAAATCTCTGGATGTAAACATGTATTTTCCTATATCCAGAATGAAATTTTCACTCTTCAGCGGAGTATGCGCTGATATGAAACTTCCTGGCAGATTAACAACCGTGTATCGAAATTCTAACTCGGCACCTTTGCCTTTCACGGGCATGTGCTCTGCCAATCACGATCCGTATCTGACAACTCGTCTCCTACCTTCCAAATGTGAAACACAAAGAATCTACGTTCGAATCTCGGTGTAGCAAAGTTTTTGGTCTGTCAGGTAGTTTCACTTCGTTTTATGTTTGCTGTTTCGCGTTTTTCTACTATAATTTAATTTAATGTAAATGCTCACATGTCATGCGAATACTATTTAAAAATAAAAACATGGCATTTATATTGGGAAATTATGATTCGTTATTCGTTAATTATCTTTTCCAGTTAAAGATAAGTATAGAATTCAAATAAAAGCAAAAGAATTTATAATGCAAGCTCGATTTGAACAAAGAGATTTCTCGCCGACACGAATTAGCAACTACCTCTTGTGTTAAAATGACTGATAACTATCGTAGTTAACGGCGCTCGGAAATATTTAAACACTGGAAGTAGGTTGTTTCGAGGTTTATTGAGAATTGCGTCGTACAGATTGAGGAAACTGATGTTCAAGCATTGATCTTCAAATCTCACATGTGTTCGAGGATCGGCCGGCCGTTGTGGCCGTGCGGTTCTAGGCGCTTCAGTCTGGAACCGCGTGACCGCTACGGTCGCAGGTTCGAATCCTGCCTCGGGCGTGGATGTGTGTGATGTCCTTAGTTTAGTTAGGTTTACGTGGTTCTAAGTTCTAGGGGACTGATGACCACAGATGTTAAGTCCCATAGTGCTCAGAGCCATTTGAACCACTTTTTTGTTGGAGGATCGAAGTTAGCCAGTTGGTAATGTCTCTTTGTCACGTACTTGATGATGGTCTTAATGATATTGCATGTGAGAAATAAGAGAGTAGACATTTGTCAATTAACGGTACTGTTAGTTGCGAAAGGAGCGGCGCATTAGGAAAATTTATGAAATCCTTATGGTATCTGTGATTACGTGGCACTGTGCTTTCCGCCTGGCTGGGCCGATTGATCAGGATTACGTCGGACCTCTGACACCCTGGCACTGCCGCAGCCAAACGAGCGTCAGTGGAACGAGGGATGCAGATCTCCTAGGCGCCGTTGCCATCTGGCGTCGCCGGCTGTTGGCTCCTCATTGCTTGTGACGCGCCGAGGTCGGGGTAGACGCCGCCGATATTCAGTTATGCTGATTCCGGCGGTGCGCCGCGTCCGTTTGCTTTCGGGCCGGGTCGCCCCGGCTGGAGGCGTGTTCCGGGCTCGCATGGGGGATGCGCCCCCTGCGTTCTCCAAAGCTGCCGCCGCTTACATGCTGAGACGAGTCCGAGGCTCATGTAAATTTCATCGTGCGTCCTGTGTCACAAGCAGTCCGCCGAATTCCATCCGTGTAAGAGGATTTAATTAATTTGCCAAAAGCGGCTAGCTCCCGGTCAAACTACGGCTACATCGAAGAATTTTGGAATTAATGCTGAACCAATTCTAGAGATAGACTTGTTAAACGCCGTGCTCCAATGTGCATTATGATTAACCAGTTACAACAGTGATATTCTATTAATGATTTCTTATCCACGTCTACGTGATTATTCTATAATTTACACTTAAGTGGTTCACAGAGGATTCACAGAACTATTTTCGGACTATGTCTCACATATTCTGGTTTCGGATGACAGGTGGGAAAAATGAAAACCTAAATTTTTTCCTAGGAGCTCTAATTTCTCTTATTTTATCACTCTGGTTATTTCTCCCTACACTGACAGCAGAAGGAGAAAGTGGGTGATTCCTCGCCGTAACGGAATATAAGTTGTTTCAATAATGTCCACCTCAATTTGCTAGTCGTATCCGTGTCGCTACCCCCCCTATTTCGAGATAATACACAACCAGCTGTCTTCGTTTGAACATTATACGTGGTGCCTTCCGTTACTTTCATCAGATGACACCATTCCGAGCGGCAGTGCTCCAGGAGGGGACGGGAAAACATAACTCAGGCTATCTCTTTAGTACATTTGATGCAACTTCTTAATGCTCTGCCAAAAACGCAGGCACTGGTTCGCCTTTCCCACAGATTTTTCTATAAGATGGTAACAAATTAAGTTGTCTATAATTGAAGGGCTTAGATGTTTAGCTCAACCTAAAACATTCATATCTGACACGAGATTTATTCGCCAGTTGCGAACTATGTTGACGTCATCTTTATTAGATATGGAAATTTTGCCTACAGGTGACACATGAAAATCTGTGCTGGACCGCTGCTCGACCTCGGATTAGCCGCTTAGCGCGAACAGTCGCCTTAACCATATCGGACATCCATTCTCGTTCCCTGTACCGATCCGAATCTCCATATGCCACACTGTTCTGCGCACCTACTGCTCGCAACTTTACTTAGATTTCCGCAACAGGGTTAATGAGAAAAACGTGTTCAACGTTAGTATTACTATCGTCATTTTGGCGGTCTGGGACAGTAATACTTATTTTGCAAGGTGTGTTCCTTCGATGTGTATACATAAATATTACAAACCTGCACGGTGTAAACGACAGTAATAGTACTAACCCTGGACACGCGAATCTCTTTAATCCTGTTGCTGGAATCCCAACTGGGGCGTAGACAATGTGACATATGCAGGTTTGGATCCGTCTGGGATCGTGTACGTATGTCTGTGATAAGACGATAGCTCACGAAGGCTGTATATCAGCGTTCTAGTGCCACTCTGGCACAAATTTTCATTTGTCACCTACCGTTAATGTTTCCATACCTAATATAGCTTAGTCTAAAGAGTTCACAATTGTCGAATAAATACCGTAACATTAATACAGCTCCAGGTCTTCGCTCCATCAGACATTTTTCACGGAACATACATTGTAAAATAAGAATTCAAATTGGTGTTGTTTATTAGACGGCGATCTAAGAGAACGACATAGTTTGTTTTTAAACAGATTGAGAGCCAAAGGGGGCCTATAACACGTCCTTGGAGAACACCTATCATGCTAGTTTCACTGGATGACTTCGTGTCAGTTACTACCGGCTGTGACCTTTCTGACAGGAAATGAGAAATTCTGTCGCACTCCAGAGGCACACTATTTGATTAGAAGCCGTTTGTGAAGAACTGTGTGAAAAGTCTAATATAAATTTGAAATTATGGATTAAACTAGAGCTCCCCGGTAGTGTGAATAAGGACTTAGCTCTATTACACGGTAACAGTGCTTTTGAATTCGTGAATGTTATGTGTCAATACGTCGTTTTATTCGAGGTACTACATACTGTCAGTCCGCAGCTCGTGGTCGTGCGGTAGCGTTCTCGCTTCCCACGCCCGGGTTCCCGGGTTCGATTCCCGGCGGGGTCAGGGATTTTCTCTGCCTCGTGACGACTGGGTGTTGTGTCATGTCCTTAGGTTAGTTAGGTTTAAGTAATTCTAAGTTCTAGGGGACTGATGACCATAGATGTTAAGTCCCATAGTGCTCAGAGCCATTTGAACCATCATACTGTTACGATGAAACTAAATTAATCTGGGGAATCTTGCGGAGGTCTAATTCACCCACAGAGAAGGACGTTATTCGTTACCAGAATAAGAGGGAGGTGATCTTGCGGCTAATGGAGCGGTAGATGCAAAAATTACTAGAGGCAGATAAAGATTGGTGCACAGGATGTTGGATGGGCAATTTTGTAACTATGGAGATTTGCAGAAGATATCAAATTAGTGGAAATACATGTCAGAGACATGAAGCTTAGTTTTCACCACTCAAAGTAAGGTGGATTGAAAAGTAGAAGCGTATATGCAGATGTACATAAAAGCACGAGGAATGGTATATGAATGAACTATAGACTAAAGGCCAGGTTCTCGTTCAAAATGATCGAAAATTTGACTTTTTATTGCACTTCTTGAAAGGTGTATGTGTCTAGAATGCTGGGACTAATAGGTTTTTTTTAAGCCGTGTGTTGAAAAGATTTCTACAGCCCTTTCCACGAAGATGCGTCACGGACGCTCTCACCCGGAGACACCCGGCTCAGGTAGGAAAATCGTGCCGTGACGCACGTTCATAAAATGATTTATACTGCACTGTGCATTAGCCGAAAATGCTGACGAAAAAAGTGTGCAAGCTGCGAACGCAGCATATCCAGCTCAGCCAGAGCGCCTTTTATCGCCGAGACGAACGAGGGAATTGCTCGCGAGGAACGATTCTTGTTAGAGAAATGATTGAAACTGCAGACTAAACTTAAGAAACGTACACGCTTTTTTCGTCAAATTTTGTTCAAAATTTAATTTCTAGTCCACCATTTTGGATTAACTATTTTGAATTTTGAAAATCTATCTTCAGATTTGTCTTCAACGACATCAGAAACATATAAGAACATGTAGTTTTTATGTAAACTGAAATAATAATATGTATGAAAGTTTCCTATAGACCTTAAACAGGTTCCGCGAGGAACGATTTTTCAAAACTGTGTGTAGCATAACATAAATACGGTTTGACCTATTAACTACTTTCATTGGGAGGTAATGTCTATAATACGAGGCGTGTTTTTTTAAGTAAGTACCGTTTTGAAGGTAAAAAAAAACGTGCTAAGATATCTCAACAATTTTATTTTTACATGAAATCCTGTACCTCAATCTACGCACTAACGCCATTACAGTCTGATTCTTCCTTGTTTACGTTGTGTTCCGAGTGTTTAAGATGCCTCCGATAATCGTGAGTCCCGCCGACGGTAAAGTACAGGCTGTTATAAGATTTCTCAGTGATAAAGACCTGAAAACGATCTATATTCATCGTGAGATCGGTGCAGGGAGAGAACATAATGAGTGATGGAATGGTAAGAATGTGGGTGAGAGCGTTTAAAGACGGCCGCACAAATATGCATGAGGAAAAACGGAGTGGGTGTTCTTCTGCCGTTAATGAAAGTTTGGTGCAGGAAATGGACAATAAGGTGAGAGAAAACAGACGCTTTACGATTTCTTCCTTGCGGGATGACTTTCCTAATGTTTCTCGTAGTGTTTTGTATGGCACTGTGACCAAGCACTCGAATTACCGAAAATTGTGCGCACGTTCGGTACCGAAAATGTTGCACAAAACCAAACGTTTAGACAGTCCATTGACTTTCCTTGAGCGGTACCGCAACGACGGTGATGATTTCTTAAGCCAAATTGTTACAGGCGATGTAACATGGGTGGCCTACGTCACACCATAATCAAAGCAACAGTCCATGGAAGTTGAACAAGGGCATCGTTTTGCGGCAAGACAATGCCCGTCCGCCCTGTGGCGAATCAGATCAAAGACCTCACCACAACTTTTCTATGGGAAACTCTAGATCATCCTCCGTACAGCCCCGATCTTCCGCCCAGTGACTACCATCTGTTACTGCACCTCAAGAAACACCTGGGCGGTCAGCGTCTTCAAGACGATGACGAAGTCAAAATAGTGGTGATGCAGTGGTTAACAAGTCAGGCGGCAGACTTCTGTGAGGAGGGTATTCAAGAATTGGTACAACGTTATGACAGGTGCCTCAATATTGACGGAAATTATGTAGAAAAGTAGATTAAGGTACAGGCGTTCATGTAAAAATAAAATTATTGAGATATTTTAGCACGCCTTTTTTTTAAATTTCAAAACGGTACTTACTTAAAAAACACGCCTCGTATATGAATTTTGTTAGTAAAATCTGCTTTTTGAAAATTCATAAAGAGTGAAAAAAACAAAAATCGAACTCAGTATTCGAGTTAGCATCATATCGTTAAATTCAAGGTTATTTCACAGTAGTTAGGTATGAGCTCCCTTTAATTTAATGTCGTATCGATTGATGTTATCCATTAACGATTTCAGATAACTACTGAGTACGCAGTCTGCGTACATCAGACTCGCAGGCTCTTGATCTAAACATAATTACGGGCGTCATTTTGTTTTTTTGTATTGAAAATCTAGAATAAAATTTAAAGTATGGTTAATCATAATTAGGAAACAGATTCTTTGTATGTCTTTCCATTGTTATAAAATAATTTTCAAACTTTTCCTCTTTTCTGCACATTTGAATGAGGAACAGGCCTTAAACGGATTAAAGAAGCTCTGATCCAACCAGAGGTCCGTTCGAACAGCGCAGTGCATTATTAGCCACAGTATTTCGAGGTAATGTTCGATTTGTGATGTTCGATCCACTAGATATACTGGAGTCTATAAGCTGGAACCTAAAACAGGAATAATTAAATATTTATATGAACTGCGAAAAGCGAAAATCGATTCGAAAGTCAAAAAGAAATTACATGAGGTACGAGTGAAAGAAGTCCACGTCTTACGGTTTGTATACAACGCCTGTCTTCTCTAGAATCGCAGTAGGTACAGGGTGTTGGGCGTAGAAGCACAGATATTTTTGTTGCTGGCTTAGGTCAATGTGCTGAATAGCATTATATCAGTACTTACTTCATTTTCAAACTAATAATTATAGCTGTTATGTGCAGTATGTTTTTAGATTGGTTGGTATCTCGAAATTCATTTGCTAAGAACCAGCCTTTGGTATTTTCTTCCCCTGGACAGCAGTTCATGTGTTGAAGTGTGGACGCTGAACGGTTACTCTATAGTGACAGGTATAGTCAACTTAGTGGTGCAGTTGCGGGACGGCGGAAAACATCAGGTAGAAAATGATGCGACTTCTTTGCCAGAAGACAGACGCAGAGAAAAAACTAGTAACACATTGAAGTGCGTACATATTAAGGCACTACTCATCACAATAACAGTACTTATACTCCCAAGACACTGTATATATGGCTCTTCATGTATATGTTTTACAACTTTTATCAAATATTTATGGAACACTTGGAAGAGCTTTCCTCTTTTAACATAACCAAATGAGTAAATGAAACCAAAAATTATGTAAACGTTTCCCTTTTGTACTCGTCTGTTTCTATTCATTCGCTTAAGACTATTTACGATCAGCAGAGCTCCTCCTCTTCTGAATCAAGATTAGTCCTCTGTTAGAATTAAATAGAAGTGTTATAAGGATTTTGGGGTAAACTTGGTAGGATGTATTAAGTCCACTCCTCGATAGTTTTCTCAATTAGACACTTCTTCATCCTTGAATGCAGGGAGCATCATTACATTCTCCCACTTAAATAAATTTCTTTTTCAACACATTTTTACACAAGTCATAAATATGTCGATAATTTTCTCTGGTAAGTATTTAAGCCCCCGACTAACGTGAACTCCGGCTTTAACTATTGTCATTTTCTATTTCAAATCTAGTGCAACTTCTGCTTGCTCTATTTTGTCTACTGATTCAACGTATTTTCTTCAAGGAAAGACAAGATAATACGAGAGAGTGCAGCGAATATGAAACTGAATACCGTGTAACATTTCAGCACTCTAAATACGAAGAATATAAACAAACTCTAACGTCTTCAGTCTTCTGTCTCAGTGGAAACACGACTCTGATTCGTGCACGAAAGATATCGACGTTACCAAGTCAAAACATCTGCTGAGCCGAGTAGGCGAATAGGGGAAGCTACCAGCAAATTACTTGGTTCCGCCACCTAGAAGCTCTGTCAGCAGTGGCCAGGAGTTTCTCTTATAGTTCGCTTATTAAACACTGTACACATGGACCGCTGTTGTAACCTGGCTGCCTGCTACTGGCCTGGACTACGGCATGCTACATGGACTGTTTATTATTGTGCTAATAACAGCAATACAGTAACTTTATGCACACTTCTGATATCGGTGTAGGTGTTTTGGGGTTTACGGGAGTTCAACGGCGAGGTTATTGGCGGCCTTATACTAATTAAAACAAACTAATGTGGGTAAAATATCAGAAATTTTTGCACACAGTGTTGAGGAAATCTACACTGAAGGGCCAGAGAAGTTCGAACACCCGTCTAATATCGTGTAAGGCCCCCGCCAGAATGTAGAAGTGCTGCAACACTACGTGCATGCACTCGACTAAAGTCTGAAGTAGTGCTGGAGGAAACTGACACCATGAATCCTGCAGGGCTGTCCATAAATCCGTAAGAGTATGAGAAGGTGAAGATCTCTTCTGAACAGAACGTTGCAGGGCATCCCAGATATGCTCAATAACGCTCATTTCTGAGGAATCTCGTGGCCAGCGGAAGTGTCTAAACTCAGAGTAGTGTTGCTGGAACCAATCTATAGCAATTCTGGACGTGTGGGATAAATGCATTGTTCTGCTGAAATTGCCCAAGTCCGTTGGAATGCAGAATGGACATGAATGGACCCAGGTGATCAGACAGGATACTTTTCTACCTGTCACCTGTCAAAATTGTATAGGGTGTATCAGGGCTCCAATATCACTCTAACTGCACACGCCCCACACCATTACAGAGCCTCCACCAGCTTGAAGAGTCCCCAGCTGCCATGCCAATAGAAGTATTTTGTATGTTCTGGCTCACCTTGGCTCACTAGCTCACTCACGAGTCTGATCGCTAGCTTACCGAAAGTTAGCCAGAACATACAAAGTGCTTCTACTATAACATACGTTTTTACTTCAAATTTACTTTATTTTATATAAGGTGAATATAAGAAAATAAATTGAACATAATTTTTATAAAGGGTGAATATAAGAAAAAAATAAAATTAATTGTTTACTCAAAATTATTCATTAGCAGTCATGAGATTTTTATGAAGAGCAGTTTCGAAATGTCTCTTTAAATAAGGTCTGTTCACAGTTTTACCACATTCACATGTAACTTTAATTGTCTGGTAATGGTATATAAATTCTATACACATATTTCGATATCCATCTTCTCGAAGGAAATCTTTATGAAATTCAGTAATATTTTTTCATCCATACACTGACTACACTGCTTTAGCTGAATGACATTATCAATTTAATGACTATGAATTAATTAACAATTTAAAAATTCACATCATCAAGAACTCTATATCATTAAATTCATTATTTCAATTTTTAAATTTCTTCAACCCTTTATATCTCAATTACATCTGCTCATTTTCAATCAGTTCAATATCCCAGCTAGTAATCAAGTCTGTCAGTAAAATGATCTTAAACTCAATATTAAGCTCATACCAATTTTTTCTAGTATTTAAATATTCACATCCAGTGACAGTATATAAAACAGTTATCACCAGCCCACTTGTTTTTTTTTTAAATCTATTTCATGACATTGTGTTGTTCAGCTTCTAGATTGCAGTGTCCATTTATTTAGAAAAAAATTTTAGTAGAGAAATAATTATTTTTATTTTTACTACTAAATTTTATAGATTATAAATGGATCCAGAAAAGAACAACAATCATCATATAAGGGTTTGTACTGAATTAATTTCCTTGTTTGTTGAACAAGAAAGAGATTATTATGAATCTTAACTTTATTCTGATTATTATGAGAATGACAATAATGAGTAATGTCCATACGGTAATGTATCTATTTTACTCTCTAAAACATATACTAAATTATCGTTTTCTTGGTTGTTTCAACTGTGTATATTTCGAGTTTTCCACTTCAAATCATATTAATTCTTCTGTACTGTTCTGCATTGTTAAGCAAACCATCTTTGTAATCTTCTAAACTTATTCTATTTTTATCCACAATTTCCCACTCCTTTAAATTTTTCCTCAGTCTTATCGCCAATTTTATATGCATACATTTTTTCTCTCATAAACCACAAATCTCTTCCATTATTTTTCCATTACATTCGCCTTTCATTTTACCTAAAACTTCCTTGTTTGCTCGTGGAATACTATAAAAATTGACTACTGGATAATCACTTATATCAAAGTAATTGATCATCGATTTCATGTCCTCATAATCCTCAGAAAAATCTTCAGTTTCAGTATTGTAAAAGTAACTGTCTGTAACATGATAACACTACTCAATATTTTCTCCATATTTGGGTCTCATTATTCTATAGCGAAAATTGTATGTCAATTATTTAAATAAATCGAGTATGGTCATCCCAACGTAGATAGGCTTATTACACATGATTTTTGGCTTAATCGTATGGTTGATAACAAGATTTTCATTAAGTATAGTATTCCCTTTAATGTTTGGCTTCGTTATTAGTTAATCACATTTTTCCCCATAAGACACTAATTTTATATCAACTCTATTTCTAATATTTTCCATTGCCTTGCCAAAGACTGAATTATTCATTAGCTTAAGGAAGTCTTTCTCAGATTCATTTTTGGCTTTAGATCTCATTGGAGCATTCAGAACTCTATATTTCTTCAACCAATTAGGTTGTTCAAATTTTAAAACTCTGTCTATTTTTGTTATTTTCATTCCTAAGGAAAGATACTGCTTCAAATTTCTATAGTGAACTACATATTTATTTTTATCATTCAGCATAGTCAATAACTTTCTTTCTCTAGTTTCTGGCACAATTTTATTATCAGGAGCTAAGGGAAAGACATTGTGTAAATCATGTGATTCTTTCAGTTATTCTAACTCTACTTCAAGAATATAGCCAATTTTAGCACTATCTGAAATTCCACTTATTTTTGTATAGGCAGAAATATTTGGTTCATTCCATCGAAATGCACCATATGGCAAATATTGACTCATAGTGTAACCAAATAAAATGTTTGCATCTAAATATACAAAAAATTGGATATGTTTTTTACATCGAAATCTGTCACCTATTTATTATTTGCTTTTACATATCTTTTACAACATAGTGGTACTCCTCCTCATATTCCTTTTAGAACCATCAAGATCATGTAATAATTAAGTAATAAACAAGTAGTTTATTAGTCATTTTCAACATTGATTCCAAGATAATCCCGATAGGGTAAAATACAGAGCTGGATCAATTGATACACAATTATACAAGTTTTACTAAAAGTTTCAAATCCATCTGCTGAAAACAATACAACAGTGTTAAGATATAGATAATTATATTGACCAAGTTTTTTCCAAACTATTTTTTTCACGTTTATAATCTTCATCACTTATTTCACTGATATTCAGTTTACTGCAAAATTATTCAGTTGTATGTAACTGTGTTTCTTCAAATTTATTACAAAAATCTCTGTATACACCTTTTGTGACCACCAAACTGAATAATTCTTCTGAGTGAAATTCTCTATTCTTTTAATTTGATCCTGTTTCAGAAATGATGGAAGTTCGTCAAGTGAGCAAAGCCATAAATTTAAATTTGTCAATAAATCTCATCTTCAATGATTCTGTTTAGTTTCCAAAACTAGTATGTATATCTTCCTTGTTTGACATGAAATCTATATGATTATTATCATAAACAAGTTCTTTCATAAACAAATGACATATTGAGATGAATTATATAAATAAATTTGTAAAAAACTCGGATATTTTCCAGTCAGATTATTATGATGATGAACATTTTTATTTTTCTGTGAATGATGACATATACAGAGGGTACAAAGTTTAGATTTATTATGTCTTGATTGTGCTTCAGGATTTAGAGAACTTATCTCTTCAGCTTCAGAATAAATTCTTCCAATTTCTTCCACTTCAATAAATTTTTATGGTAATTTGGTTCTATATAAACAACAGGATCTTTGTAGTGGGCATTTATATACGCTATATAATAACAGAATCCACTCATTTCATGCTTTTGATATTTCATTGTATACGAATTTACTTAATTTTGTTGGCATGTTCATCTTCAATAGTAATTTTTCAAAATCCACGTAAATAACAAGTTGAACTTTTTACGTATGATGATAATTTTTAAAATGAACATATGAACCGTTTTCGGGCATTTCTACTTTCAGTGGTTTGATAATTAAACAATTAAACAATTTTTTGCACTATCATCTAAATTTTTCTTACTGTTAAATTGTAGTAAACACATATCACAATTGTTTTGTTGTGTTTGTAATATGACTTGAAACAAGTCTAGATACATCATTGTTACATTTCGTAATTTTAGTGGATACACTTGTTATTTTTCTCCAAATGAGGAAACATTAACAGATACATTAATTCTAATCTCAGTTTTTTGTGTATGATGAACCATTATAGGAAATTCAAAATTTTCTACTGATCAAGATGAAGACCAACATTTTTATATGTGATTCTCTAGTTTCCCCTGGTCTGTTTCTTTCTCGAACACACCACAGGTGTACTGCCATTCCATAGTGTCCAATGAGCACAATATTTCGGCCATCAGACATGTCACGAGAGTCAGGTGCGCTGACGAACTAAGCTCCTGAGGATGGACTGCCGTCTTAAGTTCCCTCCCCTGCGAGACGTCCACTGCCTGGTCCGCGCCCGCGGCCGCACTTTGGCGGTCGCTGAGACGCTGGAGTTGACACCTGTGGTGGCGTCGGTGTAATTGCGTCATCCGCCCTGGTCGCCCGTTTGTTTTCTTTCCTGAGCGTCTTTCTAATTACACTCAATGCTGGTCCCCATGTCTTGCTGAGGTTGTAGCCACAATCTCGGTTGATGAGTCTGTTCCTGGTATGAATGTCGATAACTACACTGTCGCAGTGTTTACATGTCTGTGCCAACACCCTCGTATGTTGGTAGTCCTTTTCTTGATTTTCGGACAGTCTGTGCTTTCTGACTGCCGACCTGTTGGGGTACCTAAATCGAGTGTGCCTGTGATGTTCTTGGCAACGATCTTCAATGGAGCACACTGACATGGAATCTGACATATGCTAGCGTTCCACAAACCAAGATCATCTTTGACACTTCCCAGTAATACTTGTGGACAAAAGACAGTTCCTACTCTGTGTTTCCTCAATATTCAACCGATTTTCGCCGATAATGGGACAGTATACGATATATAGGCAGTGGCTTCCTCCGTGACTTCATCTGTCTCCACACGCTGTACTGTAGAGGTGGGGCAGAGATCACGTGTGATCTGCCATTCCGAGTACCCGCCCCTCTGGAAGTTTTGAGGTGTTCCAGCTCAGGGGGCAGACTCACTGCGTCAGAGATGGTGCACACTCTGAGCACCGGGGTTTTACAACCCCATTCCTCTGCAAAGCATGGTGGCAGCTACCCACATGCAAATACATGTTGCTGTGCATTTTCTTCCTGTATACCCCATGCCCCATGGTGCCATCCGCTCTTCTGTTGACCATGACGTCCAAGAATGGTAATCTTCCTCCTGCTTCTGTCTCCATAGTGAATCTGATGTTCAGGTGTGTAAGGAAGTCTAGGAGCTTGTCCCTTCCATGGGGCCAGATCACGAATGTGTCATCCACATAGCGGAGAATACAGGTAGGATTCCATTTGAATGACGCAAAAGCTTCCTCCTCGAAGTAACCCATATCTATAATCAGCGAAATATTTATATGCTTTTGCTCTTTTCATTTGCCTCTACGATTTTAACAAAGAACAATAGCAGAAGTATCTTCATTTTGTACAATTAAAATATAATAAAAATTACAAATAGGGGCTCATATTTTGGTCTCTCCACAAGAAAAGAATAAGAAGGTAGTTGTTTCCTACAGTCACGAAAATTCAACTTTCTAAATAAATTTGTTTTATCTAAAGGGTAATAACTGAAGCAAATTAGCAGAAAGTTGCAATAACTTTTCTCAAACATACAAAAGATATGTAGTATTGAATAAAGAATTTTAAATAAAGAATATTTAGAACTGCAGGAAATAGTAAAGAATTTAAACACACAAGGTTAGTCTTACAAACATATACATGATTTAATAGGACATATTGGTAAAGGTCAAATTGACATGAAACTTGTATATTCAAAAGATTCATAAATAGAAGCATTAAATGTAAAAGAAATCTGAGCAATTGCATAAATTTTAGAGATAGAAAAATACCATAAGTATTACATAAATACATCATTTACTTAATAAAATTTTGTTAGTATACATGGTTCATTTATTTCACTTGAATAATAAATCATCTGTTCTTAAAAAATGATTAATTGTTCCAATAAGAGAAACTTATAAAAGGGTTTCATTAGTTAGTGATTATACAACTTCTTTAACTCCAAACAGTACATCAAAAATATTAAATTATATTGTGACAGAGAAACAATACAGATTGCTCTTGGCCATTACAGTTCAAAAAACTTTAAGAAATCGATGCAAACCAAAAACCAAACACTCACATTAGAACAGATGAAATTTTAAACAGAATTGTTATCGAAAGTGAAGTCAAATTGTACATGGACATAACAGATAGTATTGGAAGTATACTTGGATGTAGTGGACTAATTGTTGAAGCCAAAAAAAAGACTGTTCGTTATGATATTCCTAAAATTATTCTATTCACATTAATCAACATAAATTTTAATCTAGCTGAATGGATGTTTGGGAAGCATACTGATCCTTTTCATTGAAAAACTAATAATATTCCCTGATTGAAGCATAATGCAGAATTTGGTGTGCCAATAACTCATGAGCCTCAGTATCCCATAAAATCTCCTGTTTTTGATCCTATTCAAGATTTAGAAATTACTATAACATATGAAAACGACAATATAATTGACTTTAATGATGCTTGTGTGACAGTTGTTTTATTTTTACCTTCATAAATCACGAATAAAATGTAACATCACCTGTATAACTCATTCCCTGCAAATAAGAAGACTAAAAATAATTTAAATACTCCCAACAAGGATAATGAAATTAATATAATTCTTGGAGATGGATGGTTACATCCTAATCATTCTCAATTACATATGAACTTCAGTATTCTTAGAACTGAGGGATCAGATTATCCAAATACTATGGAAAAGTCTAATAAAAAATTAATCGATAATTATTTTGAAAAACTGATTTTGTACAGATTAAAAAAGGAAATAATTTTATGTCTAGAATAGAACATCCCTTTATTACCTCATCATTCTTACTACACTTGCTCATATGTTACTGATAAAATAAGCTTGGAAGGAAATATTATTAATAAAGGAAAAATAGAGAGTAAAAAAATGAATTGCTTTATCCTTTAGCAATGCTTGGAAGATTTTTTAGAGACTATAAAAAATTATGTGGGAAGGAGATTTAACAGTAAGTTTCACATGGTCTGCAAGTGCTAGGAGATTCTAGTTTTTGTAGGTGTGATTATAATGATGATAGAGTAGAAATTAAAGATACGCTTCTTAAGGAAGGAAAAATTGTAATAGAATGGTTGGAAATTCGTCTACCAATTGTTAAATATGAACCAAACTACAAGTAGAACAACAACAAAATATTTTGAAAAATACAATAATTCCAATATATTTTTGTATACTACAAACTGTAGAAGTTGCTGGATTAAATGGCAAGAAAGATTTCGAAGTACATATAAAATATTACTGTAACTCAGTGGAATTTTATAGCACACATTTTTATTTGTTTTATTTGAAACTAATTGAAATAATAATCAGTTGTCTGATTCATCACTTCATGATCATTTAAAGCTGCAAACATGTTATTATAAAAATGGAAGAAATGACATCTTTCCTTAATAAATGTGGAATCTAGAGCCACCAAATAGTTATTTGAAAGCTCACGATGCTTTTTCCGATTTTAAACGAGTTCCAGTACTGAAAGGAGATGTAGATGTAAGTACTTGCAGTTTGTTTAGAGAATTATCCCATATATGTAATTAATATGATTTCTAGAAAAATGTTTCGGCTAATCAAAGAACAATGATGGAATTATGCGCAACTGTCAATGAAAAAATTCAAAATGACACACTTGCCTCTATAATTATGTATGGTAAAAGGAATTTAACTTATGATTCACAACACAGAAAACCTATTGAAAATTTCTTATGATTAAGAAATTACATCTTTTACAAAATTTTAATCAGGTAAATGAATAAAAAATTGGAAAAATTGTAGAAGTGATCAGTCCATGTTTTCATTTCCTTTTGAAGTATTTTCAAAAAAAGGGAGGGATAATAAAAACTGAAAAATTTAGTATGCAAATGACAAATTATATCCAATCTTGTTCAATATATTTTTTCTGAATAACTCTTTTTATGGAGATTATGACAGCATTTTGAATTTTTTAAAATCGGTTAATATTTGCCTAAGAAAATCTGAAATCCAAAAGTGCTGAGTCATGAAAATCGACTTTTTTTCTTATTAAGTTATTTCCATGAATTTCGGTATATGGCTTCCTACAGTGGTGATTCAAATGTATTTAATGAAAAAAATTATATTAGTTGCATTTTATATGTTTAAAACTGTACAACTGTTTGATTAGATACATTTTACATGTTTCGAACTGTACATTCAGAACAGTAGAGAAATTTGTGGTTATTAGTGTGAGTTAACTATATTCAAGTGTCTCTCAATAGAAGGCAGTAATGTTCCTTCCATTTAAATTAATATGGGAACATTCTTGATTTCTAATTGGACTAAGTTTTTTCTAATGTTAATTTGAGTATTGTAATTATCATTACATTTTATTTACAGTTCATCTTTTCAAATAAATACATTAATATCAAAAAATAATTTATTTTTGTCCACAAATAAACTGATGAAGAAAGCATTTTTAGAAAAGTTTTGTATGAAGCTTGATAACAAGTTTAAGATTATTTTATATATAGATTTGCTGAATTAATTACAAATTGGGATAATGAAATGATTGAAAATGAACAGACGAAATTTAGATAGAAAGAGATGAAGAAATTTAAAAACAATGGATTTCATGATATAGAGTTTCCAATGATGTGATTTTTTAAATTTTTATTTAATTTATAATTTTTAAATGAACAATACCATGCAACCAAAGCAGTGAGCCAATGTATGGGTGAAAAAATTATTACTGAATTTCAAAAAGATGTTTAGCTGAAAGATGGATATCAAAATATATGTACAGAATGTGTATACCGTTACCAGACAGTTAAAGTTGCAGGTTCTGTGGGTTTGTGAGGTTGTGTCCATACCTATGCACATCCACCCGCTCAAAACAATTTGAAACGAGACTCGGCCGACCAGGCCACATGTTTGCAGTGATCAACAGTCCAATGGCGGTTTGACAGGCTTAGGCAAGACATAAAGAAGATCATTGGGTCTTGGGTTCGATTCCTGGCCAGTTTGCGGATTTTTTTCCAGCCAAGGACTGGATGTTTGTATTGCCCTTTATCATCTCGTCATCATCATCTTTCATCAACGTGGCGAGACTGAACTGCCCAAAGATTGGAACTTTGCATGGGTGCTGATAACCACACAGGTGAGCGCTCCACAAACCATTCGTCGTCATCATCATCATCATCATCATGAAGGCATAAAGCTTTGTCTTGTGCAATCATCAAGGGTACATGAGCGGGTCTTTGGCTCTGAAAACCCATATCGATGATGCATCTTTGAATGGTTTACACGTTGAAACTTGTTGATGCCCCTCCACTGAAAGCAGCAGCAATTTGCGGAAGGGTAGCACTTCTGTCACTTTGAACGATTTTTCTCACCCTTCATATATCACGTTCTTACAGGATCTTTTTCCAGCAATAGCGACGTGGAGGTTTGACGTTTTACCGGATTCCTGATATTCTCTTCCGAAATTAAATACAGTTTAGAAAAATGTGGTGCACAGAGACCTGTACGCTGTAATCATCACAAATTGAAGGTTCGTCTCGCTGGAGCAAGAAGTAATGCGTCAGAAGACTGTGGCCTATGCGATGACGAGTAAGGAGGACCACATCCCATCATCGTGGCTGAAAGGACGTAAATGACGGCCGCGTAGTGGGCTTTGCGAGACGCAACTTGTCATCGCTCTCCTTCAGCCACTCGGCCTCTCATCGACACTGTAACTCACCAGAGGTGTTATAGCATGTATGGAGACGGAACACTGAAATAACTGAGGCTCAGATATTCGGAAAAGACAAGGAATTCAGCACACGAAGCTCATCTCATCTACTCCATTGCCTCCTAGATCACATTAAATTCTGTGTCGAAGAGAGTAATGTGTCGAGGCTGTCGTACCTTGAGGACACTATCAGGGAAAATAACAGAGCCGCCATCGAGGTCCTCCTGTTTCGACCCATCTGTAAATGTTGGTAGAGTTGAAATTACTCAGAGTATCTGTGGTAACGAGGGTGGAAGACGGGTAAAACTATGGATTCAGGGTTGTAATCGCTTTACCCCAAGTGACTCCAGTACATGCCGCACGCAGATCCCAAATGGTCTTGTTGCTTGTGCACAATTAGGGAGAAAGCTTAGGATATTGAATGGTATCTCTCACATACAAGCCATATCAATTAAAAATACAACTAGAACGAGTAAAATTAACATACACACACTTATCTGAAGAAAACTAAAACCTGTCTTTGCAGCCAAATCCTTCGCACAGCAAGTTGCAAGTCACAGTTCGCTGATGCAGCACTAAAGGAGGAACAGCAGACAGCAAAATCGCCCACAAATGACGTGCACTGTACAGTACCCCGTAATGTAGACGTGATGCTATTGATGGCTATAGCAAAGAGGGTAACACATAAAACGCTGCTGTGAGGGACATTATTCTCTTACTCAAAACGATATGATAGCGTGCCATCAACTCAGATCCTAAGAAACCCCTGGTACAGGAAAGACTATGAAGACCTGACCAGCAAAGTCACATTGATTCAATTGCACGAGAATGTTGTGTCTCCAATTAGTCTCATATGTGAAACTGATATCAACATGCCGATACAGTGATGTTTACATAGACTACTGAATAGCAGCCGCTAGCAGGGTTAGGTTGTTCACAGTGGACCGATATCTCCGGAATCCACACTGAGAGTGGCTAAGGAGTCGCCTGGTGTCTAACAACCAGACCAAACGACGTTTAACCATTTGCTTCAGGGTCTTTCCTAAACAGCTCGTTAAGGCAATACTCCGGTAACTACTGGGAGATGTGCGATCCTTTCCTGGTTAGAGGAGTGGTACAGAGTTGCCTCTCTCAAAAAGCTGGGGAAGTTGCCTGTATACATATTATATTAAAACATTCGAGGAGGATTTTGTTTGATACTTCCGGCAAATGTCGAAACGTACAGTGCCGGATTTGGTGGTGGACTAAGTGATGAGGCACGAGTCTCAGACAGAGCCGATTCCAGGTCCACTGCTGTTGGATCTGAAGTTTATCTTGTCCCTCTCTACAGTCGCATGGCAACGACCAAACGTCGGAACCCGCTACGCACTAGCAATAGGTTTTGCAAGATTCTTGACTAGCGTCTGAGCAATATCTCTGAATATTGTTTGGACACACCCCTGTTTCACCACTACTGCTTTGGTAAACGACCATTTTAGCAGAAATCCTCCAGGTGGTTTTCAGATACTTCTGTAGAGCTAGAGGAAACTTTGATAGAGTCCAGAAATGCTTACCATGATCTTTTCTACTCTCCTTAATTATACATCTAGCTTTGGCTCACACAACCCGAAAGGCCCGGAAGTTCCCTGCTGTGGGGCGTCATTTAAAACGTCAAAGGGCCATACGTCTGCCCCGGATGGTCGAATGGCACACAAATTTTCCTCCGAGATACAGTTATCATCCCAGGATGACCTGAGGACGTTGGGACTGACAGGTCACTGGCGGATAGCGCCCGTGGTCCAGGGGAAGTGTCTTTGGTTAGAAATGAATCTTCCTCGATCTCGGGTTCAAAAAGAGCCACCTATTAATCTTTGATTAATAATCAGCATTGGTGGTCGAAGATCTCAGCCATAAGGTCTTACCCCCATTCTGCCAATGCCCTTGTCAAATAGGACGGAAGAGTGGACGGAGGTTCAGGGCACACTTTTGTACTTGGAGTTGGAATCTGCGTCCAAAGGTGGAAGAAACAGCAATGAGCAACAGCATGAGGATGCAAAAGGTAATGGAAACCTCTGCATTAAAGGTATAACGTGTGTCCACTGGACATGTAGGACGTAATTGGTAAGGTGTCAAGATGATCTCTTTATTGGCAAAAGATTTCGAAATACTACTCCATTTGGATCTCCAAGAGGGGGCTGCCAAGGGGGAGCTGACCATGAGAGTGTCTATGCGTGGAATGTCAGAAACTTGAATGTGGTAGGGAAGCTAGAATATCTGAAAAGGCAAATGCAAAGACTCGATCTATATCTAGTAGGTGCCACTGAAGTGAAGTGGAAAGAAGACAAGAATTTCTGGTCAGATGAGTATTGGGTAATATCAACAGCAGCAGGAAATGGGATAATGGGAGAAGGATTCGTTATGAATTGGAACGTAGTGCAGAAAGTGTGTTACTGTGAACACTTCAGTGATAGGGTTGTTCTTATCACAATCGACAACTATCCAACATCGACAATGATATCTCAAGTATACATGTCGACGTCAGAAGCTGAAGTTGAAGAGTTGCAGAAAGTCTATGAGGGTATTGCAAGGGTAATATAGTACTTAAAGTAAGATGAAAATCTAAGGACCAAATTGAAACTGCACAGGAAGGACTAGAAGAAGCAGTTACAGGAGAATATGGGCTTCAGACAAGGAATGAGAGATGAGAAAGGCTAACTGAGCTCTATAGTAAATTTCAGCTATTAATAACGAATACTCTGTTCAAGAATCACAAGAATAGGTGTATTAGGAAAAGACCAGATGACACGGGATGATTTCAGTTAGGTTACATCACAGTCTAACAGAGATTCAGAAATCAGATACTGGATTGTACGGCGTACCAAGCAGCAGATATAGACTAAAGTCACAATGTGGTAGTGATGAAGAGTAACATGTATATAAGTGGGATACGGAAGCACTAAGGAATGACGAGACGCACTTGAAGTTCTCTAAGGCTACAGATACAGTAACAAGAAATAGCAGAGTAGTCAGTACAGTTGAAGAGGAATAGATATCTCTAAAAAGGGCAATCACACTAGCTGGAAAGAAAAACAGATCCAAAGAAAGTAACTGAAAAGAAACCATAGGTAACAAGTAATACTTCAGTTGATCAATGAAAATACGAAGTACAAAAATGCTCAGGGAAATGCAGGAGTACAGAAATGAAAGTCACCGAGGAATGAAATAAATAGGAAATTCCGGGAAGACGAAATGGCTGGATGAAAAGTGTGAAGAAATCGAAAAACAAATGTATGGCGGAAGGAGTGACACATCACATAGGAAAGTGAAAACAACCTTCGTTGAAATTTAAAGTAACAGTGGTAATATTAAGACTGCGACGGAAACTCAACTGCTGCATTCAGAGGAGAGAGTCGATAGGTGGGAGGAATACATTGGAAGCCTCTATGAGGGGAAGATTTGTCTGATGTGATAGAAGAAGAAACATGTGTTGATTTAGAAGAGATAGCGCACCGAGTATTAGAATGAGAATTTAAGAGAGCTTTGGAGGACCGAAAATAAAATAAGGGAGAAAGTGTAGATAACATTCCATTAGAATTTCTACAGTCATTGGGGTAGTGGCAACAACATAACTATTCATGTTGGTGGGTAGAATGTATGAGTCTCGTGACATCCCAAGTTGCTGACAAGAATAATATACAGAAGAATTGGAATGAAGATAGAGGATGTGTTAGATGAGAATCAGTTTTGCTTTAGGAAAGATAAAGTCCTCAGAGAGACAATTCTGACATTGTGGTTGATAATGGAAGCAAGACTAAAGAAAAATCAAGACACATTCATAGGATTTGTCCAACCAGAAAAAGCGTGCGGCAATGTAAAATGGTGCAAAATGTTCGATATTCTGATAACAATAGGGCTGAGTTAGAGGGAGAGACGTGTAACATGCAATATTTACAAGTGCTAAGAGCGTGTAATATGAGTGGACAACCAGGAATGAAGTGCTCTGATTAAAAAGGATGTAAGACAGCGATGTAGTCTTTCACACCTACTGTCCAATCCGAACATCGAAGAAACAACGATGGCAGGAAAAGAAAGATTCAGGAGTGGGATTAAAATTCAAGGTGAAAGGCAAACAGTGACACGATTCGCTGATGACATTTTTATCCTGAGTGAAAGGGGAGATGAATTACATGGTCCGCTGAATGGAATGAACACACTGATGAGTACAAAATATTTATTGAGAATTAAATCGAAGAAACAGGAAAGTAATAAGAAGTAGCAGAAATGACAACAGCGAGGACATCAGGACTAATGGCCACAGAGTACATAAAGTTAAGTGATTTTGCTACCTAGGCAACAAAATAACCGATGATGGATGAAGCAAGAAGCACATCAAAAGTACAATAGCACTGCCAGAAAGGGAATTCCCGGCCAGTTGAATTTTACTAGTATCAAACATAGTCCTTAGCTTGAGGAAGAAATTTCTGATAATGTACGTCTGGAGTACAGCATTGTATGGTAGTGAAACAGGGATTGTGGGAAAACTGGCACAGAAGAAAATCGAGGCATTTTAGACGTGGTCCTGCAGATGAATATTGAAAATTAGGTTGACTGATAAAGGAAGGAATGAGGAGATTCTGCGCAGAATTGGAGAGGAAAGGAATATGTGCAAAAGACTGACAGGAAGAAGGGACAGGATGGTAGGACGTCTATGACGAAATCAGGGAATGGCTTCCATGGTACACAAGGGAGCTGTAGAGCTTTGGTATCCCGCCTGGAAGGCGGCGCGTGGGTCTGCTCCAGTAAACTGAAGCGTAGGCCGAATGTAGGAAGCGAGTAGTAGCAGGTGAGGTAAAAATCTCGGTACTGCTTTTAAAGTAAAAGTGGTTTTACTCTCGGTAAAAATAAATACAGGGTTACATAAATTTCGCTATGATGAGCACGTAGGTGCGAAGCCGGATGTATCAAAGCCAACACAGGCAAAATCTGTTGTGGCTCACCAACTATGATAACTGCAGACATAGGTTGCAAGTGGTACCCTGAGATGAAGGGGTTGGTACAGGAGAGGAATTGGTGGTAGACCGCATCAGATAAATCAGAAGACTGATGACTCAAAAAAAAAAAAATAGGGTCAGTGGCATGGTGGACCACTCGTGTGATGTGGTCCACTAATTCCTGGAAGATGTCGCAGCGTTCAGACACAGCCTACTAACTGAACAGCTCCCAATTAGCATGCTGATCATCCATTTCGATGGCTCCTATTTAAGCAGTTCTCCATCGAGTAGGGGGATCCACGAAGGGAAGTGTTCACTGCAATGAAGGGCATCAGTGGCATTCCACTGTCCTGAGTCAGAGCGGAGAATGAGGTCTGTGGCTGATTTAACCGTCACAATCCTCTTATAACCCGAAGTCGGTACATTAATTTTAGTGTAAGCTTAAATTTGGGAGGCTGGTCCCAGTTTCACAGCACTTGGCACGCGGAAATAGTGATACACTGCAGATAGAGGTAGCAACGGTAGAATTTCAGTAAACTACTTTCACCCCAGACTCGTCTGTTATTGTCCTTCATTGCTGTCGAAAGTTGTAGGCTCGTAATCCATGTCCGTGCTAGATTCTGAAATTGAAATGTAACTTCATATACCGGTCCAGGGGATGGTCGGCTTCTTTTTCTTAAAAAATATGAACGCTGGATGAGTTTCTGTTCTCGAATAGATATACAGGGTGTTACAAAAAGATACGGCCAAACTTTCAGGAAACATTCCTCACACACAAAGAAAGAAAATATGTTATGTGGACATGTGTCCGGAAACGCTTACTTTCCGTGTTATATGTCGTGTGACGAGGGCCTCCCGTCGGGTAGACCGTTCGCCTGGTGCAAGTCTTTCGATTTCACGCCACTTCGGTGACTTGCGCGTCGATGGGGATGAAATGATGATGATTAAGACAACACAACACCTAGTCCCTGTGCGGAGAAAATCTCCGACCCAGCCGGGAATCGAACCCGGGCCCTGTGGATTGACAGTCTGTCGCGCTGACCACTCAGCTACCGGGGGCGGACACTTTCCGTGTTAGAGCTCATTTTATTACTTCTCTTCAAACCACATTAGTCATGGAATGGAAACACACAGCAACAGAACGTACCAGCGTGACTTCAAACACTTTGTTACAGGAAATGTTCAAAATGTCCTCCGTTAGAGAGGATACATGCATCCACCACCCTCCGTCGAATGGAATCCCTGATGAGCTGATGCAGCCCTGGAGAATGGCGTATTGTATCACAGCCGTCCACAATACGAGCACGAAGAGTTTCTACATTTGGTACCGGGGTTGCGTAGACAAGAGCTTTCAAATGCCCCCATAAATGAAAGTCAAGAGGGTTGAAGTCAGGAGAGCGTGGAGGCCATGGAACTGGTCCGCCTCTACCAATCCATCGGTCATCGAATCTGTTGTTGAGAAGCATACGAACACTTCGACTGAGATGTGCAGGAGCTCCATGGTGCATGAACCACATGTTGTGTCGTACTTGTAAAGGCACATGTTCTAGCAGCGCAGGTAGAGTATCCCGTATGAAATCATGATAACGTGCTCCATTGAGCGTAGCTGGAAGAACGAAACTAAAATGAGCTCTAACATGGAAATTAAGCGTTTCCGGACACATGTCCACATAACATCTTTTCTTTATTTGTGTGTTAGGAATGTTTCCTGAAAGTTTTGCCGAACCTTTTAGTAACACCCTGTATATTTAATATTTCATTTCACAGTACAATTAAGTTAAACCTCCATACATACATAACTCCTACCACATACTTGTACTGATCAAGGACAAGGATCTACCTATAGCACAATCCAACAAAGAAAACGCTATCTTCTATCGATCTATTCATGCAAAATCATCCTTGGAACACACATTACAAAATCAAGATAAGAATAATTGTTTATAACAGACAATCATTTAGATAGTCTGTAATAATCATAGTAATTACATAAAGTGTTTTTATATGTTGATAATTATGCATTATCGCTAGCTGGTAGTGGATTTCTGTGTTTTGAGCCTTTCACTTGGAATCGGTCGTTTCATATTATTCAGTAACGTTTCCCGCATTTTGTCTCACTCTTACATGTTTTTTCACACTCAGTATGACGCAGTAGCAGCCGAGAAATACGAGTAAGTGGTATTACCCATGTTGAGAATGCACAGACCCAAGTGTCATGAGGGTCTCCAAGATTAGATGGCTTGGGCAAATATAGTTTGAGCCCCATAATATACTATGGGCATTGGAATCATTCAGTAGGAGAAAAGGGCAGAGGAATTGTTCAATAAGGTCCACGTGAGGCTCATATTCTACTATATCCTATGGAGGTAAGTGGAGGGAGCAGACAGTGATCTTCTGAGCCACATGAATTGCAACAGATAGTCCTTGTAGGTCATTAATCAAGGAGACAACAGAGGAGTGGTGTGTATTACTGACAAACATAGTAACACCTCTCTTGGCTCTTTCCCCAGTCATGTCGTCCTAACGGTGGTAGGTATAGCCCTGTAGCACTGAGTGGTCAGTGACTGAAATGTTTACTGTAAGTACAAGAACATGGGTTGTTCCTGTGCCAGGAGTTTCAGTTCCTCCTCATGAGTCCTGAACCAATTCATGTCCCACTGAAGCGTTGGAGTCATTTATCATGAGGGTTGCATTTTCACCCTTCCTTCTTTGCACTGGGATGGAGAACCCACAAAGCGTGGAGGGTCAAGATTGTGTTCCTGGAATGATTTGGAATTCCATTGACTCTGAAGCAGAATTAGCAGAACAGTCATGAGGAAAGATATCGACACGGTCTGATGGTCTTCCAGCTGTATTTGCTTATGGTGGAAGCTTCCTGTTTGCTTTCTTTGTCTGGGAGGCCTTTGTGGGGACTACTGCTCAAGCGGCAGAGTCAGTGCTGGGTTTTTGATAAGACTCTTCTTTTGGAAGCACCGGCAGCTCCACTATGGTGGCAACTGTGGCTTTCTCTGATGTTGTCAGAGAGGTTACGAAACAACTGCTGCTTGACAAGTACGCTGATAAACGCAGGTAATACTGCTGACAGTAACAACCTCTTTTTGTATAGAAGCATTGGTTGAAGAAATAGGCTTCTGGGGCCGAAATAAAAAATGAAGTGAATGTGGGAGGTAGGTGGCCTTATACACTGAAGCGCCAAAGAAACTGGTATTGGCATGCGTATTGAAATACAGATATATGTAAACAGACAGAATACGGCGCTGCGGTCAGCAACGCCTAGATAAGACAACGAATGTCTCGTGCAGTGGTTAGATCGGTCACTGCTGCTATAATGGCAGGTTATCAAGATTTAAGTGAGGTAGAACGTGGTGTTTAGTCGGCGCACGAGCGACGGGACACAGCGTCACCGAGGAAGCGACGAAGTGGGGACATTCCCGTACTACCATTTCACGGGTGTGCTGTGAATATAAGGAATCCGGTAAAACAGCAAATCTCTGAAATCGCTGTGGCCGGAAAAAGATCCAGCAAGAACGGGATCAACGAGGAGTGAAGAGAATCGTTCAAAGTGACAGAAGTGCTACCCTTCCGCAAATTGCTGCAGATTTCAGTGCTGGGCCAACAACAAGTGTCAGCGCGCGAACCATTCAACGAAACATCATCGATATGGGCTTATGGGCTTTCGGAGCTGAAGGCCCATTCGTGTACCCTTGATGACCAAACGACACAAAGCTTTACCCCTCGCCTGGACCCGTTAACACCGACATTGGACTGTTGATTACTAGCGACATTTGGCCTGGTCGGGCGAGTCTCTTTAAAAATTGTATTGAGGGATGGACGTGTACGGGTATGGAGACAACATCATGAATCCATGGAACCTGCACGTCAGCAGGGGATTGTTCAAGCTGGTGGAGATTCTGTAATGGTGTGGGGCGTGTGCAGTTGTAGTGATATGGCACCACAGATACGTCTAGATATGACTCTGACTGGCGACACGTACGTAAGCATCATGTCTGATCATCAGCATCCATTCATGTCACTGAGTATTCCGACGGACTTGGGCAGTTCCATCAGTACAATTACACACCCCACTCTTCTAGAATTGCTACAGAGTGGCTCCAGAAACATTCTTTTGAGTTTACGCGCTTCCGCTGGCCACCAGGCTCCTTACACATCAACATTATTTAACATATCTGGGGTGCCTTGCACATGCTGTTCAGAAGAGATCTCCACCCCTCGTGCTCTTACGGATTTATGTACAGCCCTGAGGGATTCATGGTGTCAGTTCCCTCCAGCACTACTTCAGACATTAGTGGAGGGCATGCCACAACGTGTTGCGCCAGTTGTGCGTGCTCGTGGAGGCCCTACACGATATTAAGCAGGTGTACCAGTTTCTTTTGCTCTTCAGTTTAGGTCTTCTTGGCCCCACCATATGGGATGCATTGTGATGTTTAATATCCTATAGATTCCTATCTTCAAAGAAGGCACTGCCGTCCCTACTCCGTACAGGATGATCCACAGCAGAATTTACGGACATAGGGGGTGAGGAGTAGGCAATTCTATCTTGGGTGGCGTTGCCGCATTTTCGCACAACTGGATTCACACTTACATCCCGTGGTAGTGTGCCCAAAGCGGTGGCGTTTTAAACCGCGCATGGGGTTGTGGACATAGTGCCACACACTTATGAAAAGGAAATCTGCCCTGATATGTGCTTGTGCTATTGAAAGTAAGGATGAAGGAGTTAGATTGTACTAGATCCCCACCACCCTTTCCAATGTATTTTGCGGATCGTCTATCCCTTGTTCAGCCCACTCATCTTTCAGTTCCTCCTTGGGAGCCGGCCGGTGTGGCCGTGCGGTTCTAGGCGCTTCAGTCTGGAACCGCGTGACCCCTACGGTCGCAGGTTCGAATCCTGCCTCGGACATGGATGTGTATGATGCCCTTAGGTTAGTTAGGTTGAAGTAGTTCTAAGTTCTAGGGGACTGATGACCACAGATGTTAAGTCCCATAGTGCTCAGAGCCATTTGAACCTCCTTGGGAATGTCGATCAGATGTGTACACTGCACAACACCTCTGCTGTAATTCAGGGTGTTGTGGAGCTTGGTTTCTATGGCATACTCTCTAAACCATACAGATTTCCAGAGGTTTGTCGCTTGTAGGAAACTAGCAGTTTCAACCAACAGTCTGCCATTACGCAGTCGCTTGACAGTTTTCAGTGTCCCCGCTACGTCCTCCATACCTTTCTGAATATAAAAAAGAGAAATCTTCTGAAATGCACTCTTTCCCGTTCACAACCAAAAACACATTGTGACCAGCAGAATGCATTCTGTTACTATTCATGGATAAAGTTTAGTGGACTGGCTATATGAGCCCCTTATTAGATTAGGTGTTAGTACCTACAAGCGACCCACCCTTTCCGCTGGGAGTATAAGGAGAAATATCGTGGGTTCCAAGTGCAGCTATGGAAGTAAGGATCCACTCAGAGAGAATCCCGCATGCCTGAATAAACCAAATATAACTGAGGTGTGGCAGGTTTCTCAGAGGTTGTCCGCTAACGACTGTTCCACTTCAATAGCTATGCTTTACATCAGTGCGCAGCACGCTTTGCTACTGGAGGGTTTATTTATAGAGCTTCTTTCGATCCTCGCGGTCCTGAAAGTCAAGCCAATATACCAAAAAAAAAAAAGTTTCAAATGTGTGTGTAATCTTATGGGACTTAACTGCTAAGGTCATCAGTCCCTAAGCTTACACACTACTTAACCTAAATTATCCTAAGGACAAACACAATCACCCATGCCCGAGGGAGAACTCGAACCTCCTCCCGGATCAGCCGCACAGTCCATGACTGCAGCGCCTGAGACCGCTCGGCTAATCCCGCGCGGCTATCACAATACGTGTGACACACAATGTTCCGCTGACGCGCCGTACAGTGGTCACTAAAGGATGCTGAGAGCTTACTTTGACAGGGGACTAGCTGCACTTACCAGTCCCCAGCTCAGGAACCCCGAGGTCACCAAGTCCATACTCAGGAAACGAATGCTGAGCCCCTGAGGGGTTCATTCGTCGTCATCATAACAGTAACATATTCGCACCTATGGCTGACCCTCAGGGCAAGACATTCACTTTCGGTGGATTGTTTATTTTTTCCTTTTTTTTTGCGAAGATCTGAATAATTACATTGAAAAGTTAAGGGTCCCTCTGCCTATTTATGTCCAGCTCTCTAGTATCATTGTGATTCAAGTACATTTCCTTGGTCCTAGACTGATTTTTTGAACATTTTCTTGCACACTACAGTTTTGTGGCGTTGCTACTTTCATAAATACGTTCAACAGTATAATCCTCAGACAACATCATGGAGTTTTCTACATTTCCGGTAGAGTATTTTGGTATCGGGCGGTACAATTAAGCTTACGGTGTTCTAAGTGCTGCAGTGATGGCTGTGTACATCGCAGGACGCTGAAGCATTGCGCTCGAGGAGTATGCTGAAAAATGTAATACTTCCACTTTCTGCCACCAGATGAAAATACGGCGATGCAAGCAGCCAGAATGTGGTGTGGTTGCAGTAAAAGGGGAAGAGCGATAAAACACGTGATAACGGTGACAGAAAGTAGAATTATTATCTTTTCAGCATACTCCGGCAGTGCACCGATTAATGAACATACCAACGAAGTTTCATCGTTCTGCGACGTATACAGCCCGCACAGCAGCCCTCGCGAGACAGGCGGTTTAAATATGACCACCCCAGTATATCATCAACCTTAATGGCCCAGTAATACTAACTTGTTGTACTCATGTGTCACGAAGTTGCTGACAGCTCCGACACGTTAACAACGACGTGTTCAGTTTGGTCTCTTGGGAATAGCCGAATCCACTTAATAAGTTCGTATTTTGTTGTCTATGCGATAATGCAGAACTGTATGGAATGTCTTTTTGAAGTCACATTTTGAGTTTTCACTTGTTAGGGAGCAGCGCTGCCATAAACAGGACCCACATTTGCTCCCAGTACAAAGCAGTGTAGCAAACTGACAGCTCAGCAATCTGAAGAACTGCATGGAAAAACAATGACGCTCTATGTTTATAAAGATACTAAAAACAGCCTCAAGATCTGTGTAGTGACGACATATATCCCTTATGGTGTCATCCAACTCCTATCCCCAAAATGTACGGAAGGGAGCGTCAGTCGATCGGCATTGCATTCTCTGAGACTCCGATGATGGAGCCTTTGACAATTTCATAGTCGAACAATGAACTACTGAAAAAATATAATATTGTATGCTACAAGTATTTCTCTGTCGAGTGACGAGGCCGATTTTAGGGTTCTGGGAATAAATAAACCATAACCAGCCCTCTTCTTCCCTTCTTCTTTTCCCTCTTCCTTCTTCCTTTTCTTTCTGGCCATTTCCCGATTCCCTACGGCGTCTACATTGTTACGTAACTTGTGGCAATGTTAGTGAATTTGATGGCCGAATGTCATTCCCCGAAACGGAATCTGGGTACCACATCTGTATGCTACATCTGTCTACTACTAGAGTAAATATCACGATCAAGTGTGAAAACTTTTTTAAATGTTTCCATAACGGGTATCTGAGGCAAGACGTGAGTACCAGCCCGGTAATTACGTGGCTGGATGTCGGAAACCACCTGAAAACCACTTCGAGGCTGGCCTCCTCACCGGCCATCGTCGTTATCCTGCGAGGTGGACGCGATATAGTTACGGCTGTCCTCCGCGAGTCTCAGAAGTGCACGGTAACACGTTCTACTAGCAGAGTGTGTGTAATGATATACGGGAGATCGGATTAAATTTGGCGATCTGCAGCATGACAGCCAGTGACGCTAACCGCAAAACCCCGTTGCTTTAAGCGCAGCCTCTTCTAACATATAATTTTCGAGGTCATTCAGTTTCCATATAGAACCACTATACTACTTTTTTGTCGTCTGTCCTGTGAAATTCCTTTCATCTGTACATAACCATTGCCAAAAAAATAACCTGTGTCGTATACTGAGCTTTTTTACCCGTTACTACTGTTGCATGTCACATCCAACGTCCAACTAATCTTTCATCAAGTAGTTTTCACTCGTAGTTTCCTTTCCTCGCTCATTCTTCCAGTAGTTCGTCATATTATGCTTTACATAAATATTTTATTTTTAGTGGTCTCCCAGAACCCCAGACATAAGTATTTAATATGTGTACTTTTGAGTCGTTTCTTAACCGCTAAAAATATGTCTGGTTTTCGCAACTAAATGAAAGAAATTTAAAACAAACTACCGCATCGCAACTCGCTTCTTTCATTTATGATGCAACTTCAGTGGTCTGTAAAATTTATACGAGTATATACACTGCAGAGCCAAGGATACCGGTGCACCTGCCTAATATCGAGTCAGCCCCAGCGAGCACGCAGAAGCTGCACAACACGATGTGGCATGGACTCGACAAATGTCTGAACCAGTGCTGGAGGGAAATGACACCATGAACCCTGCAGAGCTGTCCATAAATACGTAAGAGTACGAAGGGGTGGAGATGTCTTCAGAACAGTACGTTGCAAGGCATCCAAGATAAGCTCAATAATGTTCATTTCTGGCAAATTTGTTGGACAGCGGAATTGTTTAAACTCAGAAGGGCGTTCCTGAAGCCAGTCTGTAGCAATTCTGGACGTGTGGAGAGTCGTATTGTCCTGCTGGAATTTCCCAAGTCCGTCGGACTGCACAATGGACATGAATGGATGTAGGTGATTAGACAGGATGCTTACGTAGGTGACAACTGTCAGAGTCGTATCTAGACGTATCAGGAGTCCCATATAACTCCAAATGGATATGCTACACACCATTATTTATCCTCCACCAGCTTCTACACTCCTCTGCTGATATGCAGAGTCATGGATTCATGTGGTTTGGTTGTCTCCATAACCGTATACGTCCATCCACTCGATACAATTTCAAACGAAACTCGTCCGTTTAGGCTTCATCTTTTCACTCGTCAACAGTCCAGTGTCGGTGTTGAAGGACCCAGACGAGGCGTAAAGCTTGGTGTCCTGCTGTAATCAAGGGTACACGAGTGGCCCTTCGGCTCCGAAAGCCCATATCAATTATGTTTCGTTGACTGGTTCTCATGCTGACACTTGTTGATGGCCCAGAACTGAAATCTGCAGCAATTTGCTGAAAGATTGCACTACCGTAACGCTGAACGATTCTCTTCAGCCGTCAATGGTCCCATTCTTTCAGGATCTTTTCCAAGCGATGTCGGTGATTTGATGTTTTACCGGATTCCAGATGTTGACGGTGCACTCGTGAAATGGTCGTCCGGGAAAATCCCACCTCACTACCTCGGAAATTCTGTGCCCAAATGCATGATGCAGTAGTTATAAGTATGTTACTATGTCACGTTTTCTCACGTTATTCTTTGTTTTCCCGATCAGAAACAGCTTACACAAATTTCGTGAAGCTAAATTTTCATTTCTGCTTGTCCTGGAGATGTGTTACTCGGCCTCCATACTCATACTTCACCCTCTAAAACAATAAAAAAACAGAAATGTAAAACATAATCAGAATGAATAATTTATCTATCTTCCTTCTCACTCCCCCCCCCCTCTCTCTCTCTCTCTCTCAACCACACCCCTCCACCCCCACCCCTCTCTCTCAATATTTGTCTCCAAAGAAAACAATTTTAAACGACACAAATACAACACAAGCAAAAGATGAGGGATAAACATACAGCTACAGTTGGCTACATGACACACTCTAAACATACATACATATCTAACAAACATCGAAAAGCGCCAGTGAAGTGCTTTATCAATATGGGTGAAACCAAAAATGGGCCATCTGGAGTACGAAGAACAAGCAAACACATCTCCACAACGTTACACGTGGGCTAGCTTAATTGGAAATCGTAAGTAACTACAACCAATAATTTAACCTCACGAAACTTGTGCTGCAAAAGCTGTAACTTGGAAAACAAAATATAAGATGAGAAATCTTAACATAGTAAAATATTTGTAGCTACTACACAATGCACTATCCTATATATCGGAGATGGCCTAGATCTCGGCTCGCAGGCCGGCGCCCCACTGGCAAGTCACGCTGTCTGAGCCCCTGGAGGGGTGTGAGAAGGAGACTGTGTATACGTCAAACTCAAATGGCAGTGCAGTCTTAGTGCATACGGCTTGTGCTTGTCTGTCACATTTGTCAACACTATAGACGAGAAACAAAGAATTAATTTTTTTATTTAATTTTTATTTTATTTATTTATTTATTTATTTGCTCTGTGAACACACTACATAATTTACATCTGGTACAGACTGTCGACAAAAGGGTACACGCAGGCAGTTTCACAGATTTTCACTCTCAAGTTGCCATATAGTCATGACTTATTTAGTTTCGTAATGGAAAAATGCCGTTCACACAAATAAGTCAATCGCAATATTCTAACACTTTTACAGCCTCATTGTGGAGACGTTGGAGACACTTCCTAAGGAAAGCAATATAGACATCCTGGACAGTTTTATCGTAAAAGGATTCGGCATTAAAATGATAATTATATCTGCACACTCAAAGCGGTTCTTTCAACTGAAACGGCATTCGGTCTCGAAAACGACTTGAAAACAGGTATAGGATTGACAGTGTCACCAAAACGTTAAAGAAACTATCCTCGTAATTCTTTCACAGCCATAATGATTTCCTTAAACCTCTCGTTTTCGTTGACAGCAGTGAGCTTAGGGAAATGAACTGTGTGTGACAATGTGTGCCTTCTGTAACGGGATTTTGTTTTTAAACACATCGTCGTCAAATCAGAACGAAGTTGTTTCTCGCCTTCCGATGTCACACTGTGGACAGTGTGCAGGCAAATCCACTTAATATACTATGTCTTCAATCTATTTCTGATGTTCCAGTTTTCGTTCCTGCATTCCTCTTTACTTCATAAATTCAACAATTGCGAGTTTTAAAGCCATCGTCGTTCCAGACATGCCTCTTATTTAACCAACGTATTTAGCAGTGATATATAATGTTTCCATACTCTTCGATCAGTTCCATTGAAGACTGTTACAACCGACAGTGGAATAATTCGTGCGAACTATTCGTATCACCAATTTCTTCCCATGCTGATTGCTTGCAAATTTAGCTCAATGTGCTTCTTGTTCTGCTGAAAAATGAATCCAGTCTGTTAGTCGTTGTAATTTCTTGTTCTTTGAATGTCAGCTAAATCTTTAAATTCTTTGTGTATGGCACTGAAATATCGTTTCTTACAAGGGAACCTCCCCATCGCAGCCCCCTCAGATTTAGTTATAAGTTGGCACTGTGGATAGGCCTTGAAAAACTGAACACAGATCAATCGAGAAAACAGGAAGAAGTTGTGTGGAACTATGAAAAAAATAAGCAAAACATACAAACTGAGTAGTCCATGTGTAACATAGGCAACATCAAGGTTAGTATGAGCTCAGGAGCGCCGTGGTCCCGTGGTTAGCGTGAGCAGCTGCGGAGCAAGAAGTCCTTGGTTTAAGTCATCCCTCGATTGAAAAGTATACTTTCCATATTTTCGCAAAGTTATGATCTGTCCGTTCGCTCGTTGGCGTCTCTGTTCACTGTAATGAGTTAAGTGTCTGTGTTTTGCGACTGCACCGCAAAACGGTGCGATTAGTTGACGAAAGGACGTGCCTCTCCAATGGGAACCGAAAACATTTGATCGCTAGGTCATAGGTCAACCGATTCCTCCACAGGAAAACACGTCAAATATATTCTATACGACATTGGTGACGGCATGTGCGTCACATGACAGGAATATGTTGTCGATCCACCTAACTTGTACACTTGGCGAATGGGTAAAAAGATTCTTCTACCTTGCCCGATTTAGGTTTTCTTGTGGATGTGATAATCACTCCCAAAAAAGTGATGAAAGCATAAGAGTTTGTCACATAAACTGCAACAAATGAATGCAACAGTTTCACAGTCGCACAGTTTTCCCTGTGCTCTGTCAAAACATATGTTTTTAACGATTTCATTTTTTTCCGTGTGTAGACCGTCAAATCCTGCATATGTCCAAGCAAATCTGAACATGTCCTGGAATTTTGGAGAGCGAAGTTGATTATGTGTGAGTGCCTGAACATTGATATTTGTCTGAAAATAAAAAATTAAAATATTCACTCGAGGGAAGACTTGAACCAAGGACCTCTCGTTCCGCAGTTGCTCACGCTAACCACAGGAACACGTTGCTCCTGAGCTCATATCAACCTTGTTGTTGCATATCTTGCACATGGTCTACTCAGTTTGTATATTTGCTTTTTTTTTCATAGTTCCACACAACTTCTTCCTGTTTTCTCGATTGATCTGCGTTCAGTTCTTGAAGGCCTATCCACAGTGCCAACTTACAAGTAAATCTGAGAGGGGTGCGATGGGAAGGTTCCCTTGTTAGAAAATTTGCAGTACCCCTCGATTATGCGACAGAATAATCCTTGATGAGAATTCTCATCACTTTCTGCTGTCATTCCCATTCACTTTTAAAGACTTATGACGATAGATCGTTACCTGGCCTCTTTTTTGTGCAAACGTCCTCTGCCCCTATGAACATCATTCGGATCACGAACGAATAGCGAATCGTAAACAGTTCTAAATCCAGGACTCTGACGAACTGAAGTGAGTTAAGCCTACAGAAGTAATGCCATGCAGAAATATTACATGAAATGTCGCGATGAACCGAGTACTTCCGCGAAGGAACTAGCAAAGCCAAGACTGGCCCAACCGTGGCTCGCCCCTTTGGCTCGCACATTTGGCCCGCGTGAAATTTGGAGCGCTGTGGCTGACAGACCACTGAAAATGCTTCATAAATAAAAGAAGCGAAACACGTATGGCAAAAAAACAAACTACCTTTTATTTAGTTGCAAAGACGTAATATACTATGCCTCCATGAATTTAATATGCTTTCAGATAATCTGTGAAATTCGAGCGACCCATGTCTCACTTCCACACACTGCTGGGATGCACCCTTAGACTTCCAGCAAATCCCCCCTGAGTTCCATAGGAATAGTTTATGCCAGAAACACCACTTTATTGTAGGAAGTTCTTTTCGAGCATGACATGCTACTTCAAATTCTATTTTGCGCAGGGTTTGACAGTCCCATGAAGCTCGTAAGTGAAAGTACTCTTTCACCTGTTTCACTTCTGTCTCGTTCCTAGCTTCTGTGTTACGCAGCGCGTTATTCTAATTTCTAATACTCTTCTTCGCCTTCAGCTTTGCCTTGTTTACAACATCAACAACCATACAGAAAACGTTTTCGGAGATTTGTCACAACTCTGTAGCGTGTCATTAGCGTAAATTAGAAAAAAACAACCAGTACTAAAGCACAACGGAAACCATAGAAGAAACTGCCATACGCTGGACTTTAACCACCCCATCCCAAAGCCGACCCCCTGGTTTCTTGCGTCTGCATTCTCCTGGACTCCAGTGGGACCAAGTGTAAATAGTAGTATAGGCTTATACCGCTATGTACCGGGCTTCACAAATCGATTGCTTCACTTGTTGCTTGATAGTTTGCCATTGCACGTTTCGACAATGGAAAAATGTTTTCGATTGTCCTACATTTGTCGTTATTTTTTTGGAAATTTGTGGTAAGGTCTTACGGGACCAAACTGCTGAGGTCATCGGTCCCTAAGTTTACACACTACTTAATCTAAATTAAACTAACTTACACTGAGGACAACACGCACACCCATGCCCGAGGGAGGACTCGAACCTCCGATGGGGGGAGCCGCACGAACCGTGACAAGTCGCCAGGCCGCTCTGCTACAGGGCGCGGCTTTCGTTATTTCTCCTAGATACTGGCAGCTACACGTTACATTCTGTGAGTGTTCTTGAACAATGAGGTTTAAGGTTAATGCCTATTGTTAAACCGTTTCATTTAGACCATTGGTTAAAACTATTTGTTCTGTTAAAATGTAGGCTCTAGTTGCGTAAACGGGATCAGTAAATTGCTTCAACCGCACTCCTCACTTTTTAAGGTTTAAAGTTTGACTATATTGGTGCACACTCTTATTCTCTTGGAATTCTATTCCTGGTACAAGGAGGGTAATGTAGAAAATTAATCAAGGCAAGTGGATTTCGTTTAAAACTATTGAAAACTAGGTAGGTTGGAAGAGGTCATTAAACATTTTAATGTTCCAAAAATAAAACTTATGAAGTTGTCCGATATGAAGTACAGTACAGCAGAGGAAGCAGCTAAAACTGGCAGACTAACAAATTTCAGTAATGATCTAGAAGAAGAGTTGGTTTAATATTGTCTTGTGAAATCTTTATTTGGGCTTACTCGTAATGATTTGTGAATTGTGACCACACAATTGGCAGAGAGAAATAACGTTTAGCACCAATTCAAAGACGAAACTGTTGGGAGAAGTGGGTTAGTCCACTTCTTAAACGCCACAAAACCGAACTACGCCACAGAACTTAACTGTCGGAAGTAGAGCCTACAGGAACATCTTATAGCAGGGTTCTTGGGTTCAGCATAGAAAACACAGAGAATTTTCCTAGCTTTCTGGAAGATGTTACACCTGCTTTGAAGTTAGATTATCTTTCCTCTAATTCAGTAACTTTTTAAATTTTGTTTAGAGTCTTTTATTTGATTTCACAAGTGGTCCAATTTTGCCAACTGTTTTCCAAACTCGCTAAGTTTAAGGTCACTGAAAATATTCTTTTCATAAACTTTTCACTACACTTTCTAATAGCAAAACGAAAATGGTGCACAACATTACAAAGTAAACATTAGATACTTTTAAAACTTAATTTTTTACTATTTTCTATTTTTTATGAAATTGTTAACTAAACTGGTGTCTGGGTTTTGGCATTTCTCTCTCTATGTCTTAGCATTGTACGTCAAAATTTAGTTAACAGCACAGATATCGAGGCACCTCATTATTTTTCTAGCGTTCAATGACATGTTTGCTACATAGATCATAAGCCCGAACCCACAGTGGCTACAGTTTTAGAAATTCCGCAGTAAGCACGGGAGGCGTCAGACTCGACAGACGATCCCGGAGCCTGTGATTGGCTCTCTCCCGGGGAGCGGCTTCACTCGCGCTTTTGCGCTTTTTTCTGTTTTCGCCTCTGCTGTGCCGCCGGCGATGAGTCTTATTTAATATGCAAACGTAGCAAGCGGAGCCGCCTAGTCCCGCAGAGTATCAATATTGCACGCAGCGCTAAGAGCTCCGGGGCCCTGCATTATACAGCAACAGTGCCGGGCGACACTGGTTCAGGGACCGGCCGCGGAGAGGCGCTGCCAGCGCTCGGCCGCCCTCGCCGGAGCCTAATTTCCTTCGCCGTCGGCAGTAGGCGATTGGGTCGTGTGAGCTGACGCGTTGACGGATCTCCGCTCTCAAAGGCGCAAATGGGCTTCCTGCGTACGAGGGCGTGGTGCGAGGTTTACAAGACCTCTGGTCTGCTACTACGGATGGTCCACTGGCATACGGAGCTTAACCGAAATAATACATATTTTACTATACTCGTTTTTTGCACGTTATTTAGCTTGCTGATGTTGTCTATAATTCCCTCCTCATACGCTGGTATATTTTAAGCTGCAAGCTACATAAGAGGGTGCTTGTGGCGGGATGCTGAGGGGACCTTCAAACATAATACAGTGCAAAATTTGTGCATAGTAGGGGCGGGCAAGATTTCGGCTCAATGGCCGTGCCTGTCGCGAATGCCAAACACGTATTAAAAACAACAAAAATTTAAAGATTATATTATTATTTTTGGCTCGCTGAAGACATGATATAATTTTCATCTGGAACGTCAAACGTTCAGATGCAGACAATTTCACGAAGTTTCATACTTAAGTTGCCATGGAATCGTGACTTATTTACTTTCATTACCGAAAAATGGTCATTCAGAGAAATATGTCTATCGAAATATTGAAGCACTGTTGCAAAAATGGAGACTTGGAAACTGTACCTGAGGAAATAAATGTAGATGTCCTGAACCGTTCTAATGTAAAAAAGTTTTTTCATTAAAACCGAAATTACCTTGCAGGTCAATCAGCTTTATTTGTACATGCATAGGTGCACTTTCAACTCAAAACGGCAAACCGTCTCGAGACAGATGTAACATTGCCACTGTCCTCAAAAACGTTATGAAATTATCCTTGTAGTTCTTTCAAGACCAAAATGTATTCTTAACCAACCTACTATTTGCAGTGATATCTTAAGTCCCCATATCTTCCAAGCAGTTCCATCGAAAAGTGTTGAGATCACATTTGATGTTACCGCAGGGTAAAGTAGCCTGTGCCGACTACAATCCACAAGCTGTTATGCCCGAGCTGCTGCCATTCCTTCAACAAGTAGGTGACGTTCTTTCTCAGCAGGACAGTACACATCTACATACTTCTGTTACGACGCAACTTGCTCTTCGTGGTGCCGATCTACTGCTGTGTCCAGCAAGATCACTATTCTCTCGCCAGTTTAACACTTATTGGACTTGATGCATGAACTCACTAGTGCTTCAAAGCCTGCAAGAACCGTTGCCGAATTGAAAAAAAGGCTTAAGATACTTGGGACAATCTATCGCAGGATGCCATTCAGCACCTCTACGATCGTTTGCATGTGAGAATGCGCCTCTACATTGTCGCCAGACGGGGTTACACAGTGTGTTATATGAGTGTATGGGTCACGTTACTGTGACAGTCGTGTTTCATTTTGTTCAGACGTATCGATAAGCGGCGGCACGAAGATGAGGAACGCAGGAGCAGAGAAGGCTGTGAGACGACGTCAGCCAATAGTTCGCTGACTAGGACCGCACCACGACAGGAGCGGCCTCTAGCCGAAGAGAATATGAGCGCCGCTCCTGCTGGCCTCGGACGCTCCTCTTCAAACTCCTCATCAACTTCGTCCGTCTTGTTGCTCCTTCCTCTCCCATCGCCCCTCCTATGTGACTATCCTCAATTCCGACTCCCATACTTTCTATCCCTCTCCTCTATCTCCTGTACACTGCTGGTATGCCCAAACCTCCCCCGCCTATTCATCTTCTCCAGTTTGCTGATGACACCGCCTTCCTAGCCCTTTATCCTACCCTCCAATGGTCCTAACGTCCCCTCCAAACCCACCTTGACCAATACACCACTTGGTGCAACCAGCGGTTCCTCCATATCAACCCCTCCAAGATCCAGGCTATCATCATATATCATCATAGGCTGTACCACCCGCTCCTTCTGTCTCCATGATTTCTACCTCACCATTTATGGCCGTCCTATCAACCTCACTCCGACCCTCAAATACCTTGGCCTCACCCTCGACCGCCACCTCACCTGGACTCCCCATCTCCTTACCATCCAAAACAAAGCTCACAACAGACTCCGCCTCCTGAAACTCCTGTCCAGCTGGATGTGGGGACTGCATCCTTCCACCGTCCTTCACACCTACAAATCCTTGATCCGCCCCTTCCTCTGTTATGGTAGTGTAGCTTGGATTTCCGCCCCTCCCAGGTTCAACAAATCCTTCCCAATCCTCGAACGTCATGCCCTCCGCCTCACCTTCCATATCTGCCTTCAACCCCCATGTGCATCCTCTACGACCTGATCCCCTTCCCCCACCTTCTCCTTTTCCTTGAACACATCCACACACTATATATTGTCCGCTGCATTGATCCCACTCACCCTCTGGTGTCTCCCTTCCTCTCCACCCCCACCCCCCCATTGCCATGCCTTCACTGTTGTGTCCCACCCTCTCTCCATCTTCACAGCCTCCTCCTCCTTTACCAATGCAACTTCCACCATCTACCCCTCCTGGATGATGAGCTTCGCCCTGACATCTACCCTTCCTACCAAGTCTCCTGAGCGGCATTCCCCAACTACTCCCCCTCCCTCTCTTTGCGCCCCTTCGGTGACTCTGCACTCCCTCCTGCTTTGCCTTCCCTCTTCATCTCCTGCCCCACCAGTCTCCTGCCTCTTAGAGTACCCACTGACGACCCTACTCTCTTCATCCCACCGCCTCCCCTGCTGCCCCTTGCTCACCCCTCCTTTTCCCAACTCTCCGGCCTCTTCCTTGGCAGGTACCACCTGGCAGTTTTATTCTTCATTGTGTGTGCTCCAAGTGGATTTTAAGTGTGTTATTCTGGAGTGTTTTTAATACTGTGGCCGATTTTTCACCTGTGCATGTACCTTCAGTGTCTTGTTTGTATTTTAAGAATCATCGACAGTGTTTTTTAACTTTATGACGACTTTTTTAATTGTCCCCCATGAACGTCTCCATATCAGTGTATTTCTACCTCCATTATCGCATCTTACTCTGTTTTGTGTTACCCTCTTTTTATCGCCCTATATATGTAACATTTAATTCTTGTCTTAGTTGTTATGTCACTCGGCTGTAGAGCAGAGGATTGTGACACTGACAGCCCTCCCCTGCCCATATTGGGCAGGGGAATGAAATAGGGAAAAAAAGGAAAAAAAATAAAGGAAGAAAAAAACAGCCTCGGCCGGACAGTAGAAGACGGACACTGGCAGAAGTACTGGCAGAGAGGACTAGAAGAGTAGTGATATTAACGATAGCAGCGACTTATGAACGAGTGCATGAATATTCTACAGGGTGTAACAAAATTAATGACGTAAACGCATACTGTTGAAAGAACACGACACTAGAAGCAATAAAGTCTCAGTAAACATAGGGTCGAAAATGCATACCTTACGAGCTACGGGCAATTTTTCATCTTCAATACTGTGAAGCAAATCTCTTCTACTGGAAGCTCATTGCTTTACATATAGCGGGAAGTGATAATATGGACGCAAACAAGACAAAATGTCCAGTAATCTTGTGCACTAAAATGAATACCTTCAGAGCTATGAGTACTTGTTCATCTTCAGTTCTGTGGAACACAACTCTACAAATTAACAAGCGCTCATAACTCTTAAGATATGCATTTTAGAGCACATGTTTACTGGACATATTTTTCTTGTTTTAGCCCACATTATCACTTCCCAAAATATGGAAGGCAAAGAGCTTGCAGTAGAAGAGATTTCCTTTACAGTATGGATGATGAAAATTGGCTTGTAGCTCGTAAGGTGTGCAATTTCGACCCTGTGTTTACTGAGACGTCTTTGCTTCTAGTATCGTGTACTTTCAACTGTATGCGTTTACGCCATTAATTACGATACACCCTGTATATAGCGAAGAACACTGACTGCATCTCGCCATTCGCTTGCGACACGTTCTTGTACACCGAAGTTAAGTATTGTCAATCGACTTTATTATAATAAAAACCAGTAATGTGATTTGCTCGAATTGTTTTATAGCTATCCGAGGAAGCAGTATCCTTTATGCAGCCTATAAGAGTCGAGTGGGCAGGACCCCACATTTGGTTTGAATTTCTTATCACACACTCTTAAAAGGGTGAATTGTCACCTCATTTGTCAATTAAATGGGTTGTAGTTAAGGATGTAGCTTTTTTTCCGGCAGTTTATTTGACATGGTCGCCAATTTAACTAGGCTATATTTTCATCCCAAGCCGGCCGATGTGGCCGAGCGGTTCTGGGCGCTTCAGTCTGGAACCGCGCGACCGCTACGGCCGCAGGTTTGAATCCTGCCTCGGGCATGGCTGTGTGTGTTGTCCTTAGGTTAGTTAGGTTTAAGTTGTTCTAAGTTCTAGGGGACTGATGACCTCAGATGTTAAGTCCCATAGTGCTCAGAGCCATTTGAACCATTTTTGAATTTCATCCCAGCCTACCTCAATAGACAAGCTACAGTAGCACATAAGAACTACAGCCATACTAATATAAGCTGGCCGGCCTGGTGGCCGAGCGGTTCTAGGCGCTACAGTCTGGAACCGCGCGACCGCAACGGTCGCAGGTTCGAATCCTCCTTCGGGTATGGTTGTGTGTGATGTCCTTAGGTTAGTTAGGTTTAAGTAGTTCTAAGTTCTAGGGGACTGATGACCTTAGAAGTTAAGTCCCATAGCGCTCAGAGCAATTTGAACCCTTTGAATAAAAGCTCCGTTTCCCATGTTGTCAACGCGTCTGAATGCAGTATTGTACTCGTCTCTGGTGTGTGTTACGAATTGTTTTAAACACACTGGACCTCTCATAAATAACGACTATACAATTCGTTATTCCAGTTCTTCACCCGTATTAACGGGAGCGTACTATACATCACTTTTAGACTAGCCCAGACAGAAAAATCCAGAGAACGAAGGTCAAATGACCTTAGAGCCTGTAGCTATTCAACTTGTAGCATAGCGGCGCGTGAGATGTGGCCTTCCATGAGCAGCAAAATGTGCCAGCGCCCTGTGACTATGTATGATCTACAGACAGTTGTGCGAGGGAAACATCAAACATCCTCAAGGTACCGCTGCAGTTTGTGGAAGTACTCTTGTTCATCAAGTTTCCTTGGAAGACGTGCACATACTTCCCCCAACAGCACATTCGCTGAGAAAGGATGCTGTCGTGACTGATGAACAGCAACTAGGTTTATGTCAAATTTGAGTCCAGTTGTACGGGGACTTACTCGACAATTTACGATTCAGATGCATATCTGCTCACTAGCAAAATATTTCATACTGAAATAAGTGGCGGATCGAAACGAAAAAAATCTCAATTATCTCGCAAATGTCTTATTTATGCACCCATGTTTATTGGGACTATTTTGTTTCTGATATCTTTTGTTTTCATTTGTGTCAGTTTTAACTATTAACTGTAATCCACACAATGCCTAACATAACAAAATTTTATTGTAATGCTTGTAGAGAACAAAATAGAAAGTTGATAACAAATTTCATGTGACTCAGAACAATGAGCGAACATTTACATCTGAAATTACAGCAATTACAGCGCTAGGTCGCAAAAATTAAGTCTTTTGACCTGGATTCGACACTTCTATGAGTGCCTTCATCAGAAAATTAAACAATGAAATTGGCATGTCACGTATAAAATAAATATCAAGCGATAAAGCAATAGTCACAAAATTTTTAAAGTAGAATACGGGGAAGCAACCCACTACGGGCTGCTCCCTTAAGTGAAGTTACAGGTAGCATCAGACTCTGCTGCCACTACTTTAACTCGACACATGCGAGCAGCCTGTAATGACTTGCTTTCCACGCATTTTACTTTAAAACTTAGTGACTTAAGCTTTATCGCTTGATATTTGTTTTACATGTGACATACCAATTTGAATGTTTAATTTTCTGATGAAGGCACGCATAGAAGTGTCGAAACCAGGTCAAAAGACTTAATTTTTGAGACCGAGCGCTGTAATCACTTTAACTTTAATTTGTAAACCGTCGCTGATTACGCAGCCATGTTTAAAACTTTAATTTACATCTGAAGACATCTTAGTGGCGGCGATGAAAGTTTAAATTTATGCTGTCCCCAATAATTGACCCTAGGTTCACCGCATGAAAAGTGTGGACCTACCATTTAGCTATGGAGTAGATTATTATGTTTGTAACAATGTGAAAACGAGTGAAGGCCTATGTGAAGGCAAATAACGACTGATGGAGAATCACATTGGAAGAGGCATCAAACGACATGTCGCTAATATGTAAAAACAAATCGAACTGGCCGTACTTGTACTTAAACTTACCTACATGTCTTCTGCGCCATCTGTAAGTTTACTTGTAACGTACTGGCATCATATGACCCTGTTTACAATTATATAAACGATGAAACAAAATGTGAAGTATGGAAAGATATCTGCCTGGTGCCATCTGAGGTTTGTGATCACATTGTAGTAGGCTGAAACCAAAAAATGGTTCAAATGGCTCTGAGCACTATGCGACTCAACTTCTGAGGTCATCAGTCGCCTAGAACTTAGAACTAATTAAACCTAACTAACCTAAGGACATGACACACATCCATGCCCGAGGCAGGATTCGAACCTGCGACCGTAGCGGTCACGCGGTTCCAGACTGAAGCGCCTATAACCGCACGGCCACACCGGCCGGCCGGCTGAAACCAGATTGAGGGTTTACAGAAGACGCGTAATGTCCACAACAGCTATTGTTTCTTACGGAAATGAGTATTTTGTGTTTTTATAGTGCAGTCTTGTTTTTAAAAATCGACCAATATGAAATTTCAATAGCCTCAATACCCAGAAAATGTTCTGCAGCATGAATGCCGCTAAGTGTATTTGATTCTGGACAGTATGTACAAATTCCTCTCAAACCAAACACTCGCATGTACGGTAGTGTCTGCTTCCGGTCAAATGCGCAACGTAACGTGTTGAAATCATATTTAAGAACACATTTTTGGTTTTCAGTTATCAGCCAAGTGCTCGTCGTTCGTGGGAATTTTAGCAATCGTATGTAGCGCCGTGCCGGTCGGTTTACCGGAGCTGTGGACTGACTCTGCCGAGGACAGTAGTTCCTCTACCGCCGCCGAATAGAGTAGAAGGGACCATCACCCGGTGTTACCAGTCGCGTTTGCGAAGGTACTTACTTTCTCGCTTGGCATATTTGGATGTCGTGCTTGTGTACCTAGTGGTTTGTTAGTTTTTGTGGACTGCCGTGAGTCGTATGCATCAGGCAAAGTCGACCACCTTGTTTATAGTTCTCCACTACACCAGTAACTAACTAACTGACCTTTATGCGAAAGTGGTCAGTGTGTGCGTGAGTGCATTTTCCGTAGCACACAGAAAATGCTTGGTGGTTGTGGTGTCACCGCCAGACACCACACTTGCTAGGTGGTAGCCTTTAAATCGGCCTCGGTCCGTTAGTACATGTCGGACTCGCGTGTCGCCACTATCAGTGATTGCACACGGCAGGTCTAGTCTAGAAAGACGCCCTAGCACTCGCCCCAGTTGTACAGCCGACTTTACTAGCGGTAGTTCACTGCCTACAGACGCTCTCAATTGCAGAGACGACAGTTTAGCATAGCCTTCAGCTACGTCATTTGCTACGACCTAGCAAGGCGCCATATTCAGTTACTATGAATGTATTCTGAACAGATAATATTGTGAGTCATGTACCGTCAAGAGCGACGTTCATCATTAATGGATTAAAGTTAAGTATGAAACTAATTACGTCCGCTTTCTGAATTCTAATTCCTTGTCATGGCCGGCCGGTGTGGCCGTGCGGTTACAGGCGCTTCAGTCTGGAACCACGTGACCGCTACGGTCGCAGGTTCGAATCCTGCCTCGGGCATGGATGTGTGTGATGTCCTTAGGTTAGTTAGGTTTAATTAGTTCTAAGTTCTAGGCGACTGATGACCTCAGAAGTTAATTCGCATAGTGCTCAGAGCCATTTTGAACCATTTTTTTTCCTTGTCATGTTCCAGACCTCACGTCAGTATAGTTCTTCCCTCTTCACGCCAGCCTGTGTGAGCTAAAACGCGTGCGTTTCGGCTTCCACTAGTAACACGGTGTTGGCTCTTCTGCCAACACAACAGTGGTGTTGTTCCCGCAGTTCTGTGAGTTCTGGATTTCAGACATGTACATTTATTGTCGTATGCAAACCGCCTGGTAGCGCAGTCGCTAGTTGCATTTGTTGGTTACAGTGCGCTTTCTGCTGTTGATTGACGCCTTTGAATTACAGGCATTGGCATCAGAGCTTGTGATACTCCTCTGTTACTGTGTTTGCGAGTTCTCTGAAGGCTGCTGGTCCGTGACGAAGTATTCCGCGCGTCATACAGGGAAACTCATAATTGTGCTGGATGTTCGTTGTTTGAAAAACTAGCATCACAGTGAGCGCAATCACAGCATCGTTGTCTAAACAGTTGTTCGGTCAAGTACGCCTTCGTACGTTGTCTGAGCGAGGACCATTCTGAAGAGAATTCTTAAGGGAATAGTAGCACGCCTATGTGTGGGAAAACTGTTGATGAAGACTTCTGCTTGGCCTATTTCTATTATTTGATCCGCGGAGGAGATTTTTTTCAACTTGGTTATTACACACGGCGTACAAGAATATTTGTTAGTGCTGGATTTTGAGGAATAGGTGTCATAGCGCAAACCGTTTGTCAGTGGTAAATAATCTTAGTACGCTGGTCACTCTCAAGTTCCAAACTGAAGTTCTACGTTAAGATTTAACTGATGCCTTCTAATACCTGTGTGGGAAGAGAGAGCCTGCTCCCAACAGTTAACTAAGGTACATTTAGTACCGCGGGTAGCACCGCCTTAGAATAAATGGGTTCGTGTCCCATAGCTTAAGTAAAATTTAGTATTAATGTTTATTGCTTCTACTTAGCGATACTATGTTAAGAATACTCTATTGTGCAGTACCGGATATCAACTAGTGGTGTCACAGCGTTGCAAATGGTAATGGTAATGGGGTTATTTTACCAATAACTTTTAATTTCTGGTCATATTTGGTAGTTACTGAGTGGGGTCTAATCAACGTCAGTATTGATGGTTTTGATCACTAGTGTCTTGTGTTGATTGTCCGTCTGAACTTCCTTATTTTGATGTGTTTGTGTGGGAGGCGTGGCAAGTCGTTTTTAGGTCTGTAAGGGCACCGTCCATCTGAGATTTATTATCTTATTTAAGGTAGTTGTTTAGGGCGTTATAGGGAAATGTTTTTCTTTTAAAGGAAATCGTTGCTGTTGGTGCACGCTTTCTGGTTTTGTGATTCCACTGGATGTTTAAAATATGCCCACTTGCCGACTCTCCAACGTTGCGGCAAGGAGATGTTATTTTTTGTACATTTTTCTCTTTCAGAGTAAATTGGTTGCATTCCATCCGCACTCGTTTTGCAGACGAGCCATAGCTGGTCCCAGCGACTAGGAAGCTTGACGTCCCAAATGATATAAATAGAAGAAACTTTCAACTCAACCTACCATCAGCCAATAAAATCCAGACATACACACCCGAACCACGTAACATAGATCAGTTAGACTTATAGATAGAACCTACGCCTGAACTATAACTGTCGATGGACTTAACCGAACACTTAGGATAACGCATATTCTCTTAAAACAAAGCGACTGTGAATTCATGCTTCGCCTTTTATCTCCACAGCCTGTACAAAAACAGTTGCAACGTAATAAAAACTGGTTAGAGTGTGTTTGGGGGGGGGGGGGGGGGGGGGGGGCTTAGTGACGTTTTCCTTTACGTACAGCCAAACTCATTCCCCTAAAAAGTTTTATATTTTCTTCTAAGCAATGTACTGTCGAATACTCCAGGTTCCCTTATATTTAAATACCCTTATAATGATATTTTTGACAAGGTGTGATAAAAATAGGAGCTATTAAACAGCAGATGTAGAGGAACATGTTACCAGTCTTGTAGGAAATATTTTCGCTTGCGTGAGTGTACATGGGTTGAACACTGAGGAAACGAAAGAGACTTTCTGCTTGTAACGAACGAACGTATATTTGAAACCCACAACTATAATTTTATTTGCACTTCTCTCAAGTACATGCTGTATGAAAAAAATGTTTCAGTACTGGGAAAACTTGGTGCAAGACAGTTTCTATTACATGCTCCAGATTTCTTCAAACTAATACTTCCATGCACTGGTACAATGAAATACGTCGGCCATCCACGACCAGCCATAAGCGCGCAAGCGTCCCGCGCAAGTCTTCTGTTTATTTGAACAAAGAATCGTAATTCTGCCAGCTGTGGCCAGCTCCCGCAGTATCTTTGGGGAGACTCACGTGGAGCCTCTCACGAGTGTAAATTTCTTTGCCTTCTGAAAACCAATCAGAAGCCATGCTGCCAAAACTAGTTTGAGGACAATGTGGTCGAGACGGTAGACACCAGTAGGCGGATGGGTTCTGCTGAGTATGGAGGCTGATCTGCCGTCTCATTATTTCGTGTTTAGTTGTGACAGATTGTTTTATGCTACCTCCTTAAATCGCGTTTCCAAGCTCACTTCGCACCATGTTCATGCCCGACGTGTTATTGTCTGCAGTATGTTTCTCGTGGAGGGATTTCCGCGATGGGTGTATTTTGAAGTTGCATGGAACACAATATTACTTTGTATAATGGAAGGAAACATAGCCTCTGGTGGGTGTATATATCGAGTTGTGCTTCCCACATCTTTATGACGTCGTGCGAATGAGTCCGCCTCTCTCAAATAAATGTGGGGAGAACGACTTCATTTTTTTTAGGTACTGTTACATGTAGACACTATTTCAAATTGTAATCACCCAGAAGGGGTTGTCGGTCTTGTAAAGAATCTTTCGGAACACTAGAATAACTTCCTACCGGAGTTTCCGCCCGTCTTTTCATTGGACTGTATCGTTTCCTTTGTCTGAATTTACAGGCACGTGGCTATGTTGGCAACACTGCGGGGTTTGCTCGTGGTACATGGTTCCTTTCAACCGTGCTGCTTCGTCAAGAAATTTACCTTGGTTACTTCGCTACGCGCACTCCTGCTCTTTTTCGTAACATTTACAGATATCACGTAGATCGTCGTCATGCTGTTTTCTGAGGTACGCAGATAAGAACCACGACTTTGACAGATCAGTTTCTTCGACGTAAATTTCGTTATTATCTGTTTAGACTGAAAATTTCTTGTCCTAAGTGCTTAGTTTCAGAATGTGCAGACGTTGGATACATTGTATTGCACGGGTTTCGTCTGTAAGGTAAAGCTCATTACACAGCTATCCATTAACGTAAAGCCATTGCAGGTTGTAGCTGATTAATCCTTTTCTTCCTGAAACTTTTAAATTAAATTAACTTCCCGTTTCGAAAGCACTATCGTTGTCGTTAGTATTTCGGAGTCAGATAGCATTACCACCGAATTATATCTGAGAATTCGGCAGAAAATCACCGTAATATGTGTTTCAGAGTTACTATTTTACAATTTTTCAAGATGACAGTAAATTTTCATGTCTCGGCTTCATATTGTAAAACAAAACTGTTCAGAGGAGGTAGTCCTACAAACATCCTTGTTTACGAATCAAAAGGGCCGCACGAGACCTGCTCCGTCGCTATTCTGTTTATTTGTAAGTAGTGGAGAAACACCGATGAGTGCAAGGTGCATAGGAGTAATTGCGAATCTGACAATAGTCACACCATACGGAATCTTGCTCGTACCAGCGACCCAGGTAGTGCCTCGAAAAAGTCGGTGGTAATAGTCCTAAAAAGGGGTAATAAAATGAATACAAATGTAAGTAAATCAAGGGTCGTGGAATGTAGTCCCAATTAAATCAGGCGAGGCTTAAGGAAACTTAGCAATGAGACGGTAAAAATAGTAGGGTCTAAATGAATCTGGCTGTTTGAGAAACACGGGATGCAATTGAAAAAAAAAGAATTATTTTTAAAAATCGCATACAAATTTAATTATTAGAATGTCTTTTCTCATGATATTTCTATGTTGGGTAGATTTGTACAGATGTGAAATGTGGACTATTCGGTCAAATAAAAAATTGAATCTTTTTAAATGTGGTGCTGTGTAATAATGTTCGATTAGATATTTCGATCGGATAAGTAATGAAAAAGTATAGAATCAAATACGAGAGAAAGGATGTTCTGTGGCGAAACTTGTCTAAAGAATTGTCAATTTGCAATGTAGGGAAGTGCGGGGAATGGATGTGTGTGGGGGGGGGGGGAGGGGGGGAGGGGAGAGGAGGGGAAATGAGGTGGCAATTTTAGATGATGGGCCGGCCGAAGTGGCCGTGCGGTTAAAGGCGCTGCAGTCTGGAAACGCAAGACCGCTACGGTCGCAGGTTCGAATCCTGCCTCGGGCATGGATGTTTGTGATGTCCTTAGGTTAGTTAGGTTTAACTAGTTCTCAGTTCTAGGGGACTAACGACCTCAGCAGTTGAGTCCCATAGTGCTCAGAGACATTTGAACCATTTTTTTTTTTCAGATGATGACCAAATCTTGACCACAGTAACCAAGTTAAATATAGTAGTTATGCGAAGAGGCTTGCATAGGATAAAGTGTTGTCTTCGGGCTGAATATCACAATAATCACAACTTTAGAAGGGCAGTGTTGTGCCTTAGAACACCTTTCAGTTTTCGCGTCTAGTCAATTAAAATAGGCGGTGCTTAAGGAAATAAGGAAACGAGACTCTACAGCTAGTACATTAGCTTCGCTCAGCTCTCACAGAAGTTTAGTGTGATTTGTTATTCCATTATGAATGAGAATTCACTTTGCACTGAGGTGACAAAAGTGAAGGGATAATGATATGCACATATGCAGATGGCAGTAGTGTCGCGGGCACAAAATATAAAAGGGCGGTGCAGTGGCAGAGCTGTCATTTGTACTCACGTGATTCATGTGAAAAGGTTGCCGACGTGATAATGGCCGCAAGACCCGAATGAACAGGCTTTGAACGCCGAGTGGTAGTTGGGGCTGGAGCCGTGGGACACTCCATTTAGGTAATCGTCTGGGAATTTAATATTCCGAGACCCTTAGCCTCAAGACTGTGCCAAGAATATCGGATGTCAGGCATTACCGTTCACGACGGGCAGTGCAGAGCCGACGGCCTTCACTGCGAAGTGAAATCCTGTTTCTGCAGGGTTCTTCCAATGACTTGTTGAACCCATGCCATGTTCAATTGCAGCGCTACGCCGGATAAAATGAGATCCTACGCGATATTGGGAGGTATCTCATGACTTTTATCACCTCGCCATGCGTGTGCTGTAGCCTTTTTTAGAATTAATCAAAGACACTCTGGAAAAGTAGTTCTTCAACAAATATTTAAAAATATTCCAATCTTCAACATAGTCACGTACCTACTAAGAAACACTGTGTTCGGATTTAAAAGTTTTGCAATCTGGAGAATCTTGTCAATAGTGTATTTAATACTCTTAGTGCTGCATCATTAAAGTGCTACTCACCAGTAATCATCAAGTGAAATCATATTAAAGAATGAAGTATTATCAATGACCAGTCAGAAGTTGAAAATATTTTGAATGTGAAAGTTTTGCCAGCTTACACGAATTTTCTTTTTCTAGACAGGGAAAACTCTTAAGATCTCAAAGAAACTGAGGTGATTTCCAAATGGCACGTTTTCCATGGTAGAAAATCTTCCGTTTCAAGGCATGAGATGCTGCATGACTGAAGAAATACGTCTTAATAGTCCACAAGTTTAATAACCAGTTTTAAAAATTCAGTGAACTTTAATCATCATTGAATTCTGTAACTGAAGAGTCAAGACTATCCCGCAAATACCTTTAATATATTATACAGCGGTTAAATACATGTTTCAAACACAAAGAAAATGTACTAAATGCCGGAAGCAGCTTATAGCGGCTTCTAGTGCACATTCCTCCATGTGATTTTAAAATCTGTCTCTTGATTAAAACACCGGCAAGGAAACGTAATGTTTTCCTGGGCACTCCACTCATCCCTACTCAATTCCATTCTCAGATATCAAATTATTTTCTTAAACAAATGCTCAAAGTATTAGCTCATTGTTCAGAATACGCAAAATGGGCATAATAATAATAACTAATGATGGTAATGTAGCTTACTGTAAATTTAAGATCGAATTATTGGGGATTTCTAGATACACCAATGTTACTAAATTTATCCAGCAACCGCGTTTCAACCTGATCCTGGTTTACTTGTTCCCAAGAATGACGAAGTAAATTTGAGTGAATTGCTAAAAACATCTTGTAAATTTTCAGGCAACTCAACCCATCATTCAAAATAAAGTGCACTACTGTAAGACTTGTGAAATATAGGACAGCAGTGAACTTACCGTTCACCAAAAGGAACCGACATTCGGCTCTTGCACGGAGTCCAAAAATGTTTTCAGTAGTGAAAGTGGTGCATTCTTGTAAATTAATTTAACCCGTGATGAATCTTGGATACATTCTAAGCACAAAGCTACCCAGTGGCTTCTCCCTTAGAAATTCAGAACGCAAACACTGGCTCGTGAAGATGTGTTAACGTCCTTTTGGAGTGCTCATATTCCGATTTTCTGTGATTTTTTGAGGAAAAGCATACTACAGACAAGCCTCTACTGCTCTAGCATGACTGGGAACGAAGTTAAGAAGCTATGTAAGGGATGGCTGAAGTAAGACGAGAAGCTTCTTCAGTACAATCTTCGGATTCGTACGGCACAATTAAGACTGGACACTATAGGCAGAATGGATGGAGGTTCTTACCTTACCTTCCTTATGGACCTAAGCTCAATCCTTCGAATTTTTATTTGTTTGATCCAAAGAAAGAAGCTTACTTTGGGACCAAGTTGAATGGCAAACGAGTGTTATATATAAAACTACAAAACTGGAATCGCAGTCAAGGTAAGAAATTATTAGCCGAGGGGGTAATAAGACTGGAAAGATGGGAAAATTGCATGAGAGTGTATGGGTATTACGTAGCAAAATAGCGAAAACACTGTATTGATTTAATAAACTACTTAAATTGTACAGCTATTTATCCCTCTAATTGCTGAATGACGCTCGTAGATAATGCGAATAAATAAACTATATCTGAAAATGGAGCAGCAGTGCTTAAAATTTTGCTTGCAATCACACGAAACTCGCATACTTTTTAGTTGGAGCAGATCTACTATTGGATACTTCCTGTGCGTACAAAATGTATTGTATTGTAATAACAATGTCAAAACTATTCTGTGAAAATCCCCATGAATTACCTCCGTACACGAGTACACGAGTACACCGTACATGAGTCAGAAACGAAAAACTCATCAACGACGTATGAAGAGCTAAGACCGTACATACAATGAACCGCTGTACTCTTTGTCTCTTTAGGGTAGCCGGAGTTCTTCTGTATACATGGGTCCACAGACGCTGTGAATTCTTTGAGGAAAGACTTTTTCCTGCTTATTGTGTTTTTTATTTTGAAATTATTATTTAATTTCTTGCTTTAGTTATTAATTAATTTGGCCCATTAGGCATTTTCAAGCTATATTACCTGTGTCACAGAGAAAAATTGTAATCATATAGCATATGTGTCGAATACACTGCGGTGAGAAATGTCATGGGATAGCAATATGCGCATGTGCACACGGAGGTAGTATAGAACACAAGGTCCAAAAGACTGTTCATTGACGGAGCTGTCATTTGTACTTATGTGATTCATGTGAAAAGTTTTCTTCGTGAGTATGGCCGTAAAACGGGAATTAACAAACTTTGGTCGAGGAACGGTAGTTGAAGCCATACGCATGGGACTCCATTTCGTAAATCCACAGGGAATTCATTATTCCGACGTCTACGGTGTCAAGAATGTGCAGAGAATACCAAATTTCAGGCATTAGCTCTCAACACTGACAATGTAGTGGCAGACATGCCTCCACTTAACGACCGAGAGCAGCAGCCTTTGGATAGAGTTGTCTGTACTAACAGACAAGCAACAGTGCTTGAAATAACCGCAGAAATTAGTGTGAGACGTACGGACTGGCTGTAGACGGCCGACGCGAGTGCCTCATCTAAAGAAGATGACATCGCCTGCAGCGCGTCTCCTGAACGCGCGACCGTATCGATTGTACACTAGATGAACAGAAAACCGTGGCCTGGTCAGATGAATCTCGATTACAGTTTGTAAGCGCTGATGATAGGTTTAGAGCCGGCCGGAGTGGCCGAGCGGTTCTAGGCACTTCAATCTGGAACCGCGCGACCGCTACGGTCGCAGGTTCGAATCCTGCTTCGGGCATAGGTGTGTGATGTCCTTAGGTTAGTTAGGTTTAGGTAGTTCTAAGTTCTAGTTGACTGATTACCTCGGAAGTTAAGTCTCATAGTGCTCAGAGCCATTTGAATCATTTGATAGGTTTAGACTGGGGCATAGACACCAAGAAGCCAGGGACACGAGTTGTGAATAAGGCACTGTGCAAGCTGGTGATGGCTCCATGCGCTGCATTTACGCGGATTAATGACACGAAATGGTTATGTTCCGCTACTTGGAGACCATTTGCGGCCATTCGTGAGCTTCTTGTTCTGAAACAACGATATCATGTTACCAAGCCACAATTGTTCGCAGTTGATTTGAAGAACATTCTGAACAGAGTGAATGGTTTGGACACCCATTTCGCTAGACATGAATCCCATTCAACATTTATGAGGCTTATTCGAGAGGTCAGTTTGAGCACAAAATTCTGCACCGGCAACACTTTCAATTGTTGAGTCACCTCACTGCACACGGAAGATGCCTTAAGAGACAGTTTTTCACTGGGATTCAAGTAACGCAGGAGGCTCGAAAATACCCAAGGGCGTGGAATTAGCAAACAGAAAGAGCATGAAATAGAGTTGTTATTTCAAAAATACTCCGCCTGGGATCAGTTGCCTTGCAACAGATACTGCCGGTGCCAAGCCCGGGTAAAGGAGGAGGTTTGGACATCGGGCTAACAACCCACCCTGTAAAAAAAATCTTTGTTACGAAACACAAACTTGCCTCGGACGTGGATGGATACAATGTAATACGCACACTGCTAAGGAAAAACGGTATACGATTTAGAAATTTTAATTTTGAATCTTGGAATTTTCAGATCCTGTACAGACCAGGAATCATCCTGACTATAGTCTCAGAAATTAACCGATATAAACTGGTCCTGTTGGTGATACAAAAGACAAGATGGCCAGGAGAAGGAACTCACAAAGAGGATGGATACACACTAGTCTACGGCGGATGTTTAGATAAACACGAATTTGGCACTGGTTTTGCAAAACACAACAAAGCAGAAAATTTGGTGAAGGAATTTAAAGCTGTTAACAATAGAATATCTTACATAGTACTTGGAAACCAAGTTGTTGTTGTTTTTTTTGGGAAGGAGACCAGACAGCGTGGTCATCGGTCTCATCGGATTAGGGAAGGATGGGGAAGGAAGCCGGCCGTGCCCTTTCAGAGGAACCATCCCAGCATTTGCCTGGAGTAATTTAGGGAAATCACGGACGCGGGATTGAACCGTCGTCCTCCCGAATTCGAGTCCAGTGTCTAACCACTGCGCCACCTCGCTCGGTGGAAACCAAGTGTCAGACATCACATTCATCAATATTCATGCCCCAACTGAGGGTAAATCGATGAGGAAAAGGAAGAATTATATGACTAACTAGAACAAACAATTGAGAGCACACCAATTAGAAATATCAGGATAGCGCTAGGAGATTTTTACAGAAAAGCAGGAATAGAAGAATTCTACACACCAACTATAGTGAGGCACAGTTTGCATGATGAGACGAATGAGAATGGTCAGAGGATGATCAACTTAGCTATCTCAAAGAACCTGAGTGTAAGTTCGGCTCACTTCGAACACAAGAGCATACACAAGGGAACTTGGTGCTCACTGGATGGAAGAACCACTAACCAGATAGATCACGTTTAGGTGGACCAGCGCTATAGCCACAGACTCATGGACGTCAGGTAGCGTAGAAGAGCCAACTGTGCGTCAGACCACTTCGTTATTGTGTGCAGGTTTAAACTCATGTTCACCTACATGCATAAGAAGAAGGCGACACTAGAATCTGCTTTGAATGCTGAGAAACTACTAGAAAGTGCCATTAAGGAACATATGCTAGAGAAATCAAAAACCGTTTTGAGGTCATAGAGACCCTGGAAGCAAGAGAGAACGTGGAGGAAAGGTGGAAAGAAATAGAGTCCACGGTACAAATTGTAGCGGAGGATATATTGGGAAGAAAGGAGATAATGAAAAAGAGGAAATGGTTCAACGAGACATGCCAGAAGGCTACAGAAAAGAGAAGAAAGATGAGTAGAAGAAGTTAGCTGACAGGGAAAATGAGCAGAAAAGGGAACATTTTATCAACTTCAGAAGGGAGACAAAGCGAATCCTAAGAGCGGAGAAGAGAATATATCTAACCAGTTTGCTAGAACAAGTTGAGGCAGAGAGCGAAAACAAGAACAATGCAATTCTTCAATACATAAAAAATCGGAAACATGGATTTTAGAGCCCAACTTCTTTCATTAGAGATAAGAACGGCAACTTGAAAAAAGACAACGAAAGAATTGTGGAAAGATGGAAAGAATACTTCTCAGAACAGACCCAGATGAGACATTACCTGCAAAAGGCAAGATGAAGAAGAATGGTAAGTCAGTGAAGAAGACGTGTAGATCGCAATCAAAGGACTCAGAAACAACAAAGCCCCAGAGGAGGGTAGATTAACATCAGAATTAATCGAGGTGGGAGGTAAGAGCTTACACTTAGAGATATATAATAAACTAATTCAGTTGATATGGGAGAAGGAGACACTGCCAGAAGAATGGAAATTGGATATAATATGCCCAATATACAAAAAGGGAAGCAAAATGCAATGCGGTAACTACAGAGGAATCAGCTTGTTGAATGTAACGTATAATGTGCTGTCTATCATTATCCTCAGAAAATTGCAACCATTCATAGAGAACAACATATAGGAGTACCAAGCTGGCTTTCGACCAAACCAATCGACAATAGATCACATTTTCACACTAAGACAACTGTTTGAAAATCACTGGCAATATGATAAAGATATCTATAGCCTGTTCGTCGATTTTCAACTTGCATATGACAGCGTCCACAGGAATAGCCTATACAATGCAATGCGTGACTTCAGAATCCCTGAGAAGCTAGTGAGAATGGTGGGGTCAAAGGCAGCAGTACGTTTCCGAGGAGTCACACCAGAAACATTCGAGATTTAGACATGCCCCAGACGAGGGGATGCTCTCTCATGTGTTCTGTTCAATGTCATCTTAGAAAAAGTAATAAAAGGGTGTAGGCAACAGCAGTGGGCTGGAGTAGAGATTGACAGTAACTCCAATTGTCTACTTAGTGAATCAAAGCACGAGTTGAAAGGAATGTACCAGAAAATGGACAATTATGCGCAGAAGTTAGGGCTCAAAGTGAATGGAGACAAAACAGAGTTCATGCAATTTAGAAGAAGACAAGAGAAGAAAGAATTTATTGAGATAAATGGCAAAACGTTCAAGAGAGTACACCAGTTCAAATACTTGGGATCTTGGTTTACCACGGACAGCCACATAAAAATGGACAACCAGGAAATCATAGCAGTGGGAATGAAATGCATGCATTCCATCAGAGAGAAACTGGGCTCTGAATCGATTTCAGTGAACACTAAGATGAAAATCTACAACACAGTGATATGCCCAGCAGTAATGTATGGTTCAGAAACATGGAGCATGAATTAGCTAGGAAAGAAAAAACTATTACTATTTGAAAGAAGAGAAATGAGGAAGATATGGGGACCAGATTTAGATAACGAAGACTGGAGGAGGAGGAAAACCGAGGAAATCTACCTTCTGATGCGACAACCTACTATCCTACAGAAGATAAAGAACAAAAGAATACAATGGGTTGGCCATGTAACCCGTATGTCAGATGGAGGACAGGCAAAGATGGCACTAGAGGGGAAACCAAACACCAAACGCCCCACTGGCTTGACGACCTGGTGAAGGACCTAGCAGCCCTGGTAACTAAAGAGACCTGGAGGAACTGGGCACAAAAACAGGAAGGAATGGAGGCAGTTTGTGGAAGCAGTGCGTGGTCTGCAGGGCCTGTGATAGGTGGATATCTGTTTATCTATCTATTTCTAAAATAAAACTAGTCTAAGCAGAAAAATAATTTCCTTAAAAAATTTCCTGAGTCCTCCCAGATAGCTTAAGCAAAATGCTAGGACAGTCTCATTGGAAGAGATACATTCAATTTTCTTCCACCGTCTATCAAACTATCTATTTTTCTACAGGTCTTCTGACTATGTCATCACAAACATTTATATCCCAGTACCTTTGTTACTTGCTGTAACATCAGAGCTACAAAGTGCCGATAAAGTTATTTGTGACTCCTGTCTATAAAATGACTCCTACTTCGTATGTGTCAAATGTGTATGCAGCTGTTCATCTACATTATTAATGTGTTTGTGTAAGCTGCGTAGCAGACTTTCGATTTGTGAAGATCAACATAATTTTGGGATGCACATATTTCGCGGTGGAAACTGTGATGCGGTATTGAAAGGGGCCCCGCGGACTTTCTCCCCAGGCACTGGTACTGCGGTGTCGGTTTCATTTGCTGTGGCGACGATGATAATAATAGCAACAATAATGACGTTTCGTTTGAATCAGACTGGGATGGAAGTCCTGCAGGCCACTTGAATTAGCCACTGCCACAGATTCATCGCCGCAGGGGAGCTGTAATTTTAGAGTGCTTCCAGCGCGCAAACAGAGCAACGCATTAAAAGCGGTGGTTTCTACTTCAACGGACGGTTTGCCACCCGTGCTACAAACACAGTACTCAGCATAACATGTAACACAACTGCTGCGCAGGTCGGTGAATATAGAACGAATGAAAATGAATTTTTAGGCAACGAAGTCCACAGCACTTTGTAGCAAGAACTCCGCAAACAGCTGTATATTGAATCAGTTCTATCAAAGCTCTACCAGTCCGTGGATTGTAGCCACATAATCATTTGCATATCAAGAACAAGAAATAAACAGTGGAACTGACTGAACCCTACACATTAAAGTAATGACACAACTAAAAGCACGTAATTACAAGAATAGATAAAAACACAAATGTACATGCAGAAACTAAAACGTGGTTAAAAACATAGGGGAGATTGTAGAGAGCCCAACCATCATAATTAAAACAATGTTCATATGGCGGACTGTCAATGAATAAAAATTTGGACGATGGCAGACTTGAAGACTGGGCCTTCGATATTCTCCACCATCTTGTTTACCACGGTTAATTTTTTTAACCATACTAGTGTCTTTATCTGTTGTCATAATTAGCTCCTTTGGCTCTGATATACTTTGATGTACGAGGATTTAATAACTGTCACTGTTTAGTTCGTATTTAAATATGCGGTTGAGGCTGGGGCTATAACCTACGAAACCGATAGTGCCTTAATAAAATTGGTTCAAGATAAAGCTATATCTGGAATCCTTGCATTAAAATTCATTACCATAGTTGCAGATGCCCCGACCAGTGAGTCGTTTGCGAAGTCCAAAGATCGTTAGGTGAAGATCTGCAGCCGCTACCAACTTTCATGACTAAAATTTTATTCGAAATATTATAGACTTCATCCTTATGCTACTTTTCGTGTTATTTATTATTATGCTTAATGATTAGCACAGCATGACGGTTTCAATAAGACTCGGTCATCATCAAATACACTATAGTCTAAGGCTTTTGCTTCAACGGGGTAAGAGGAAAACGGAAAGAGAAATAGGCTTACTAATGTATTACTTCAAATGCTCAAACACCCGCAGACAACATACATGTCAAATCTGTTTAAAATAATGGTACTCCTTTATTGAAAAAGTTTGAAGATGAGAAAGAGAGGTGCAATGTACCTGCTTCGTAGGGTATAAATCTCAGTAGACCAGAACGGGATCAGAAAGATCACATAAACTTTCGAAGTGCAGCATGGGTGTTTTTTACAGCCTGTTACTCCAGCACGGCAATGAAATCTGTAATTTAATCCGCCTTACAGTGGAAGTACCCAACTTATAATAGCTAAAGCCGAACAAAATTGATGGTGTAATATAGATTCTACGATATGTGTACGTTATACAAAGCCGGCAGCTGTGGCCGAGCGGTTCTAGGCGCTTCAGTCCGGAACCGCGCTGCTGCTGCGGTCGCAGGTTCGAATCCTGCCTCGGGCATGGATGTGTGTGATGTTCAAATGGTTCAAATGGCTCTGAGCACTATGGGACTCAACTGCTGAGGTCATTAGTCCCCTAGAACTTAGAACTAGTTAAACCTAACTAACCTAAGGACATCACAAACATCCATGCCCGAGGCAGGATTCGAACCTGCGACCGTAGCGGTCTTGCGGTTCCAGACTGCAGCGCCTTGAACCGCACGGCCACTTCGGCCGGCTGTGTGATGTCCTTAGGTTAGTTAGGTTTAAGTAGTTCTAAGTCTAGAGGACTGATGACCTCAGATGTTAAGTCCCATAGCCCTTAGAGCCATTTGTTATACCAAGCTAATTTATCTGTGAAATTGCATTTCTGTGCTATCGATGTTGTGGCGTTAATCGTTGTATGAACAGCACAAGGACAAGTCACTGGATTCATAGTTCCTAAAATAATAGTTTCTGTGTTGTCTTATGTTTTCCTTCACTCGTCTTCAAAGCGCAAGTGTGGAGTTCAAATGAAGTGATTACAACGCTTCAGAATGGGAAACCACGCAATCTTGACAAGGGCAGCATTTGGGCACACTACTTCATGTCAGTGTACACACAGGGCAGCAACTCTGATTCAGAGGATGCAATGGTTAAGTTATCCAGATATTTGCCAGGATATATTCCATTCCAAGGTTTCCATTCGGTGTATTAAAACCACACAGAATCGATGCTTTCTGTAAGTCAAGATACTCATTGGCAACGTGAGTGCCGCTCTCAAATGTCTTTTGGACCTCATTGCCACTTGCTTGCTGACCTAAAATATACTTCAAGGAGAAATTGTTGACAAATGTTGGTAACCAGCCAACAGCTAAGACAAAAGCCTTTGAAATGTTACAAGTTCACATCTGACGTATTTTGAAAATCTCTGAAGATTCGAGCAATGCAAATGTTCTATTTCCGGTGCATCGATTAATGACTAGGAATGGTAATATTATTTTGCGCATATTCCTACATATGTACTGCTGAAGCCATTGCACAGTGCGTGGCGTAACATACATCTTTCGTATTCCATTCGCTTCAAGAACGAGCCAAAATGACTATCTATATGCCTCCGTATGCTCTCTAATCTCTCCTATTTTTTTGCCTTTATACTGTGCGACATTTACATTGGTAGCAGCATAATAGTTGCATAGTCATCTTCACACATATGTTTTGCTAATTTACCCAAAAAGGTTTTTGAGAACTACGTGGTCTTCCTTCAGAGAATTCACGTTTAAGCTAGACTTTCATTTTGGTTATACCGAGCTGATTTCATTTTATTTTTAAGGGGACATAAAAACAATAGTTGTCTTAGCTCACTGTTGCCCGCATGGAAACTCAGTATATTGTGCGGTTTCGCTCCATGTATTCCTAGCAAAGCCATCCGGTACCCTTAAGAAGTAGCAGGACAGCCTCTACTTGGTCCTCATTAGACGAGATTTCTTCTGAGTCTACCGACCAGAAAGTTCTGCGTCTTATGCCCTCCAGAGCATCGCATTGAAAGATTAGATGATGCGGTTTCATCTTATTTAGGTATTTCCTAAGGTTCCCACGTCCAACATGAGTCGTACCAATCTGAGTCCTGTTCAATTTCAGAATTAGAGAACTTCCCTTGAAACTTGGCTTCAGCTTTCCATGCTTTCGTTTTTGGATCGTACTCTAATATTCTACGTGCTGCCTCCTGATCCTGCTACGTAGTGTTAATTTTACCATCGACTGAGCGATGGTTTTGACAGGTTCCACTAAGGGTCCACGGTAGGCTAATCGTATTGCTTCCCATTATCTCCCAAGGGTTCCACGACAACCTGCAACGATCTTTGATCTCGATGTAAGGGCTGCTAGAGATTTCAGAGCTGCTTGGCCGTCTGAATAAATGTAGAAGCTACAATCCTTGCAGCACCTATGCCAATTTTCTTCCTCGCACACTCTGATACCAGAAATTTCCGCTTGGAATAATGTGGCCAATTCCCTACAGAAACTGCTCTCTTCATTCTATGCTTTACCCTGCATACTCCGGCTCCAGCGCCTGCGCCTTCACTTGTTTTCGACCCATCAGTAAATCGGACTGTGTCTCCTGAACAGTGTAGTAGTTCATTCTTATTTTTCTTCCTTCTTCTAATTGTTAATTGAAGCAGCTCGAAGTTATTGTATAGTCAGCTAGGGGGCCATTTCTATATTTACAAAACTCACTCTATTGGTGTGATATTCTGGATGTTCTAAGGGAATCCAGTTATTTTCAGTTTTTAACCTGTATGCCCCTGCCGCTGCTGTCCGTTGCAATCCACATGTGTAATGGGGCCATGTCTAATGTGGTCTCCATCCCAGCAACATGTGCTGCCAATTCCGACTGTCATGGCTAAACAGGCCAGTCTTTGAACCTTTCCAGATCCCCTTAGCAGCCTCCTTCTGACCTACTTGATTCCATCGTACTGTAGTCCCATAAATTATTATAAGTCTTACTGCAGTGGAGTATATCCAGCGCGTACTCCTCGGGGTTAGACATCAGTTTTCATTTTATTGTGATCACAAGATTATCATTCGCTGTGGAACATATACTCGATATATGAGAAGTCTATAGTAGCTTTGTATGCTAGGTTATCCTTAGAGTCTTCACTACTCCCTCTATGATTAGAGTTTATTCGAGCAGTTTGAGATTCCAGCAGGTTCGCTGGATTTTCTTCCTTGGAAATGGGAAAATGGTACTACAACAGTTTTTATGGGATTAGCCCACAGAACTTGTTTTTTGCGCTAGTTCTCCACATCGCGTAGTGCACGTTGTGCCATTGTTCTAAGACGATTAGTAAATTTGCTAACTAATACTATGGTTAAATCACGTATGTATCCTTGGCAAAAGTAGCTTCTAGCATTTAATTCCCCAATGAGTTCCTGTCACCATAGATGTGGCACAGTAATGGCGACAAGAACCCTCCTTGTGGACACCACCTGTTCGTGTTGATCGCAATTTTTTATTTATCATGGTGGTTCCTACCATTCTTCTACTTAGCAGGGTCTTAATCAACTTGCATTTGCTGGCCTTAGTGCAGTACTCAAAAAAATGGTTCAAATGGCTCTGAGCACTATGGGACTTAACATCTGAGGTCATCAGTCCCCTAGAACTTAGAACTGCTTAAACCTAACTTACCTAAGGACATCACACACACCCATGCCCGAGGCAGGATTCGAACCTGCGACCGTAGCGGCCCCGCGGTCCCAGACTGAAGCGCCCAGAACCGCTCGGCCACCCCGGCCGGCTGCAGTACTCCTCTGTAGCTCTAACCAAGGACTCCAAGGCCGTATTTCTAAAAGCTATATATCCAGGAAGATACAGATACCATTTTCTTGAAAGTGTAGAACATATTCCACCTTCCCAAAACGCTGGTGAAGCGTTGTTTTACACGATTTACCTGGTAGATATGCTTGTTGCTTTACATGTAGAGGAACCTCAGTTAACTACTTCTCCCTAACACGCACATTAAACAGTTTTTTTAATGCCTTTAGGATAAAGAAGCACGGATTGATCGGTTTCATGTCCTTGGCAAGATCAGTTCTTTCTGAATTCGGAATGAAAACAACCCTTACTGTCCTCCAAGCATTTAGACTGATACCCGCTGCTAGGTCTACCCTAAACAGTCTACATAGGACTCGAATTAAATCCTCTCCTGCTTGTTACAGCAGCGCAGAAGCAAAACTATCTCGGCCTGATGAACGGTTGAATCGTTTCCACTGCCCACAGTTGGAACTGGTGACTTGAACATGTTAACGTTCCCACTGCCCACTGTTTATCTTTACTTTTTAAAAAAAGCTCAGTACATTCTCTGTCAGGTTCCAAGTTTTCCCTTTAATTACCTGTAAACCTGTGTGCCACTGAGACCGACTCCTGGTCTGTGTTATCGGTCAGATCACATTGAGAGAAGCGAGTTAAGGAGAACATGCAGCGTCACACTCGCTGTCCTTCTACATTCACCATCCTCCTTCCTTAAAGTGCCTCCAGCATTGTTTGGTAATCCAGTGAAGATCTTATAAGGTCCAGTGCAAGTAGCTGTACCTTCCATTTCCTCACACATTACCTTCCAGGAGGACAGCTTCGCTTGCTTGTCGCAAGGGCCTCCAGGTATTTAATCCCTTGTTTTTCGTTTATTACAAGTCTTAACAGTCATCTTACCTGCGTCCTTTCCATTTTCAGATTGTTATTCCACCAAGGTAAATTCCTATGCGTGCACTTCTTTGTGATTGGGCAGTTTTCCATATATGACCTGGTACTCTCAGATGTCACTTTATCTGCCATTTCCTCAAATTTACTGAGTTCCTAATCAAAGTTTTGACTTGAGATAAGACTGAAATTAGATACTTCATACATGAGTCCTATTTGATTTCACTAGGATTCCCATATGTCGTGGTCTATTTAACATCCATTTCAACATCGAACGTAGTACATAGGTTGTCAGATAAGGTTGGCGCTTTCATCATATGTTATTGTTTGACACAACTAGTCCTTAGAGTGGACCGGAAAGTTACGTCAATTACTTCTTCCCTTCTTCTGTTTCTGTGATTATATTCTGTACTTATATTCAAGATTTCCAGACCATTTTCTACTAGAGATTCTAGCTGGTGCCAACTTCTGATATTGGTTGCGCTGCTTCTCTATACCAGGTTGTGGGCACGGGCATCACAACCATCCAGCAGATGTTCATTGTGCTATGAGCAGCTATTTACCTGTCTTCTCACTTCCTGGTACGGACCAGTACCATGCTAGTAGGGAAGGTATGCTGAGGCCAGTACAATTCCCATGGTGGTTCTTTTCGCACGTTGCTTCATCCTGATTGTCACTTAGTCCCTCGAACAGGAGTCTGCCATTGGCGTGATTGAAATTCCATTCTTAACGTAATGCTAAGGAATTGTTCAGATTTATAATGTTAATCAACTTACCTCCAGTTTCTTCGATGGCTTTAATGCCCCGTTTATATCTTCCCAGGATACGACTCATGGCAGCAGCTGTACCTTTACTATATTGCAGGTTTATCTGTAATATTTCCAGCCTCCAAGTTGCCGCCATGGTCCCTTCTGAGTCGTTGCTTATCCTAAGTAGAATTCCAGGTCCTGTTCTCGCATGGCCGCCATGGATTTTTCGCCGATGTCAAGGGCCCCCTACAGGGGTTTAGCCATTCAGTACAACCTTTAGGTGGACTACCCTACAACTATCTCTCGAGACATCCTGATTCTGCGCCCATATTTGCTCCAAAAGGGTCTTAGGAGGAAGATCCTTAAGAAGGTGTGATACCCAAAACGATATATTTGCGGTCTTCATGAACACAGCCTCTGTCTGGATCAGTAGTTTCACCTTGTTCCCACAGTGGTATTTTGAGTACTCCACTGTTTCCAATGCCTCACAGACAAAGATAGGAGCACCTTCGTCCAACGAGACGCTTCTGAATTTCTGTACTGGACTTGTGTTCCCCACTTGCTTCTCAAAGAGAGCCATCTGAACAGCGTCTATCTGCTGCGATATGATACTGACCAGTGGATATCCCAGTTGGATAACAGCCATCGTGAAAAGAAAGACTTCACTGCTGTAGGTCTATCTCCCTGCTTCCTACCACGGATTTTTCCGAATCCATTTATCCTGGGAAGTGAGGGCTCTAGACTCCTCCCTTGTTATCCTATTCCCTATGCTTATTTTCCAGATCTAACATTTTGTTTTTCAATATATTTTTTACGGTATTTCCGGTTGTTTGATGTTGTTTCTTCAAGTTTCTTTTCGTATTTCTGCAATCAATGTCATTGCGGACCACTTTTTCCAGATACGAAGCAACATTTGTTTCGTTGCCATTTCTCATATATTGGTAGAGCTGTACAAAGAAGATCTTTAGATATCGAACAACTCGTCTTCTTGGTATCTGTATTCCGTCCAGCTTTTATGAAACTGAAGCATTTACATGCATATAAACTTTCTGGTTTTACTACTGAGATATAGTGCTTTAGATTCGTGTATCTATAAATGTATTCCTTACTCTTGTTTTTTAGTTAAACTCTAATGCTCATACCATTTTACTAACCATTTTACTTACCTTTGTGTCAAATGTTCCTAGTCCATTCTGCTTGCGTTCTCCAAGATGATTAAAGTTACTAACTCTGTTTATTTTACCTATTCGTGTTTTATATTTTGGTGTATTTTTAAAGTATACATATTTTTTCAGCTGAAATGATGAGAAAAGTTCACTATTATTCCCAGAAAATTTGTCCCCTTAACTGTTTCTGTGCAATTTTTTGAAAGTTATACAAAATCATTTGCAAAATGCAGCCGTTTTATCTTAATTATACTTTATTTCTTTTCCAAAATCATTGGTTCAAGTTTGTGACTGTTTAGCTCCAAATTGCAGACCCCTAGATTTTTTTGTGTAACACAGTTAGACAGTAAAGGTTATAAGCCGTCACCTGTTTCTACGTTTTTTATAAATTTAATCATAACTTCTTAATTTCTATGCTACTTTGCTTCTTGTTGGATCTAAAAATATTCCTCATGAATGATCTCTCTCACACTTCCAGGCTGTCTAGTTTATAATTCATTGATAGGCATTCTCCGTGCATTCCGTGTTTTATTTTACTGTTTTTTACCTCCTCCCTGTATTAACTTTCTCACATTACCTTAGTTCCTATCCTGTAGGTCAGTCGTCAAGGAAATCAGATAGTATTACATATGTGGTACACCACCTAAATACATCGAAATAGACGTACTATCTGGTGCTGATAAATTCAAAGACTTATTGGAAATCTGACAGGAATCCGGCAGCGTCCGTGCACTCCCATGGAGCAGAATCGTGCTGTCAGTTAAACAGCGCTATTCTCTGCAAGTAACGCAAGCAGCACGTCGTTTGGAATGGACAAACAGCAGCTGTCAATACCGCTCTACCACCCACAAATAATTTAACAGATATGACAATGTTCAACCAATACAACGCTTTTAAAACAATGCTTCGTGTTATATATAAAGCAGCAAATGAAATATGTAAACAGGAGAGAAGTAAAATCCATCATACGTTTTTAACACCGATCGCACGTGTCAAAACGTAAAACAAATGACTGGACTAACAAGTGATTGCACTAGCCACACCCCCTGTACGCAGTTTCCCACGTGAGTTATGAGGAAGGTGCGGCGGGCGTATTTTATATTTCACTGACCGCATTCCACTGGGGCCGCCTGCCGCTTTGCTGATAGGGGGAAGTCATGTTCGACAATCATCGACCTGAAAGGCTCTAATGAGGAGGACAAATAATTTTTGAAAGAGAGCAATACACACGTTGACGTTTATAATTTATTTTGACAGTGTGGAGGAGCTAATAACAATTTATAGATGCAGTTGGAGCAAAGGTACAAAGAAAAATTTCAAATTTTTGATGGTGAACGGTGTTCTTTCCATTTAACATTTTTTAAACAATTAACATTTTTATGCTTCACTAATTTAAATTAATTTATTTAGGGAGGCGTTGTTATTTTGAAGTAAAGCAACAAGATTCAGTTCTGCAATGTTACTGCAGCTGTGCCTTTCGACGGGGTCTAGATTTTAAAAAAAACCACGAAAATTATCAGTCGTATTTGTTCTAGACATTGTACTTAGTGCGTTACCTGAATACGAAATCAATATCCTAATTCTGCCTGCTTTATGTTGAAATGCTGTGACCTGTGTAAGAGATACCCAGGTTGACAATTATTGAACTATATGAAAAAGAACGTAAAATATTTACAAAATACGGCATGTTCACACTTTATTCAACATGTAAACGTCACTACAGATATCCTGGTTTAGGTTATGACATGTGCGATATGACTGTCGTCGCTGGCGATGATGTGGCGCAGAAAAATAGCGAAGTTCTGCATGACCCGCTGAATTGTCGGAACATCGAAGCTGTCGATGACATCCCGAATAGCTGTTTCCAGCTTAGCAATGGTTTTCGTGTTCTTGCTGTACACCTTGTCTTCAATATAGCCCCACATAAAGGAGTCGCATACGTTCAGATACGGAGAATATGGCGGCCAATCGAGGCCCTCGCCAGTCTGGGTACTCCATAGCCAGAACGCGATCCCCAAAATTCTCCTCCAGGACATCGAGCACTCTCCTGTTTCGAGGGGGTCGAGATCCATTTTGCATGAAACACATCTTGTCGAAATAAGAGTCACTTGGGATAGTGGGGATGAAAATATCTTCCAAAACCTTCACGTACCATTCGGTAATCAACGTGCCACGTGTGAAGTTTTTGATGCCCTTCTCTGTATACGTTCAGTATCCCCGTTAGTCCTGTTTGATACAGATCCCACACATTTGAGCAAAATTCGAGGATGAGCCGCACAAGTGATTTGTAAGCAATCTCTTTTGTAGACTGCCAATCAACCAAAGTCTGCTACCTGCTTTACCCACGATTGAGCTTACGTGATCGTTCCACTTCATGTCGCGACTAAGTGTTATACCCTAGTATTTGTATGAGTTTACAGACTCCAACTCTGATTCACACTATTCATAAAATAAAATATGTTTTCGTTTTGTGAAGTGAACAGGTTTACATTTTTGAGTATTTAAACCAAAGTACCAATCACTGCACCACGTTGAAACCTTGTCGACATCTGACTACAATATTGTAAATATTTACACAGCTTCGTAAAGGGTGCACTTCGTTGTAGGTAACTGCATCATCTGCGATAAATCTTAGTTAACTATTAATATTCTCAGCAAGAGTTGGAACTTCAACAGTGGCATTGTGTATAACCCGTTGTCAGCGATGTGGAAGTCGTAGGATACTCTTAGCAGTGCCACTTGTGTTGACAGTGCGAGCGGCGCGTTCTATTGCCCGACGAGTTTGTAGCAGTTCTGAAGCGAATGCCGTGAAGTGTTTCCTTCAGTTTAGAAATCGAAAGTGTCATCACTTCTGTCTCTATGCTGTGCCTTTTTGGAACATAGCCTACGACCAGCTTCTGCAGGACCTGACCATCATTTTGCAGTACAATGCTGAAGCACGTACAGTGCAAGCTCTTACTGATTTGTTTGACTGATACTGCTGCTAAGTGCTATACCACCTACTGCAGTCCCCTGACTTAAGCCCTTGCGAGTTCAACTCCATTTCTAAACTGAAGGAAACACTTCACTGCATTCGCATCAGAACTGCTACAAATTCGTCTGGCAATAGACCGCGCCGCTCGAACTGTTAACACAAATAGTACTGCTAAGAATATCCTACCACTTCCACGTCGCTGACAACGGGTTATATACACAATGCTGGTGACTACTTGCAAGGTCAGTAAAACTTTGAAACATGTATCTATTTTGTACGAGCTGTAAATAAATAGTTGCCACTGTTGAAGTTCCAACCCTAGTATAAAACTTCAAATTCAAGTGGTCCAAATGGCTCTAAGCGCCATAGGATTTAACATCTGAGGACATCAGTCCCCTAGGCGCAGAACTACTTAAACCTAACTAACCTAAGGACATCACACACATCCAAGCCCGAGGCAGGATTCAAATCTGCGACCGTAGCAGCAGTGCGGCTCCGGTCTGAATCGCCTAGAACCGTTCGGCCACAGCGGCCGGCTAAAACTTGAACGCCCCAAACACACTTCCCTGGGATATACCAGAAGCTACTTCTACATCTCTCGATGACTCTCCATTTGAGATAACATGCTGCTTCCTTGCTACCGAGAAATCCTCAACCCATTCACCTATTTCGTCTGCTGCTCTAGATCAGGGGTCTCCAAGCTCCGGCCCGCTGGCCGGATTCGAATTACGAAGTCATTTCATCCATCCCATGGACTGTACTTGATTTTGCTTCATAAAACGTATCTAATGCGAGACGCATCTGCCGTACTACTGGTGTTACGAAGACTGTGGGCAGCCGTTAAGCCTGACAGTGGAGCTTTTTCGAGCAACAACGTGGCCACCCGTCACGAGAACCTTCGTTGCGACTTAGCAAGTCACGAGTTCCATCTCTTTATTTGTGCTAAAATTCACGGAGATGTCAACCATTATTTTCTTAAAAAACGTATTCATGACTTGATGAAGCCATTTTTTCGAGAGATTTTCAGATTTTGACAACGCTTTTTGAATGACGTTCTACTATTCCACAATCCGTATCATTTTAAGCTGGATGATGTGGCAGTTAAACTTCAGTCTGAGCTCATTGATTTGCACATAAATGCCTTGTTGAACAAAGCACAGAGAAGGAAAACTTTATGGTTTTTACCTCTGCTTAGTGAAATTGAATTTCCCGAATTGAAGAAATTTGCTGCTGGTATTACATCGGTGTTTTGGCCTACTTGTGCGTCTGTGAGCAAACATTTTCAGAAATGAAGTATCTGAAGCCAGCATATCGAACGAGATTGAGTAACGCTATAGGCTAACACAGTCGCAATTTGGGTATAGAATTTGATAGGGATTCTGCTGAGCCTTGGAGCTTTGTAGAATTTTAATGGTTTCAGCTGTTTCTCAACGTCACTGACATCTTTTTAATTGACCTTTGCAGTGGTACAAGAATTAGGTAGGAGCTGTACCCCTGAGTTTTCCTTTGCAAAGGAAAATTTCAAAATAAAGATTACCTGCTTTTGCTTTGCTTCTCTCAATTACAGTTCCAGTCTCATTCATGAGTGACTGGACACTAATTTTTGCTGCCACTAACAGCCTTTACATATGACTAGAATTTCTTTGGGTTTTGAGAAAGATCTTTCAACAGTATAATATGTTTTGTGGTTGCTCTGAAATGCTAATCGTTTACAGTCACAAGCATTAGAGCATTTCGTGCCATCTTCATACTGATTATGCTATTCCTGTTTTAATGGTCTGAGGCGTAGTTCACATTAAGCAGAAGAATTATCTGAATGCGAGAACCTTACACTACTGTTTGAAATGTCAGTCTTACACGGTGTAGTTAAGCGTTTCGTGCAGCACCTGATATTCAATAGTTAATAAATGCGAAGGCGTAGAGATTTAAGAATGCGTGCCCCGTGTTCTGGGAATTGCCACTCCTTTGAGATCCTTCTTGTACTTTTTGTCACGTGACTAGCGCTTTGTTGCACCTGTTTATCGCTCTATATGCCACAGCCAGCTAATAACTCATGACACCCGCCTATCTCCGTCTCCCTCAGAGCAGGTTGATTAACGACTTCTGAACAACCGCTGTGGGTGACTAAAATCAGTGGGCTCAACACGTACAGTTTCCTACTGGGAAGCTATCAAGATACGACGCTGTGTGATTGCTTTGTCACAAAAGTACGGCAGCGCCAGTATACATGGTGTAACATATGTCATCTTATAAAATGGGTTCGAAATCTTTTGTTGGGGGATTATAATATGCTTTATTAATAGCGACATGAAAATGGCACATTTACCGAACAAATCTACATGTATGTATTACCCATGGCATAAAAATGATACACTTACCAGTCATATTTACTTTTGCTCGAATACACCAAACATTTTAATCGACCCCAAAGGAAGAAAAATCCTATGGATTCAAGTCTGGAAGACGGGCAGGACATGCCATTGTGGTGTCACTGGGACCAAACCTCATTGCCACAGGCTGATTACGGAAAGTATTGACACAAAACCAATGTTCCAACAATTTTTTTAAACAAAAGAATTAAAATTTTCGGGTTTTCCTTGAAATACAATACATGCAGAATAAACCATTTTCCATTAACCATATTTCATTAATAATACATTTTACCACAACGGTTCACTAGAATTAAGCTTCAAAAGGACAAGGAACTCTGTCGAAATCGAACCGAACACGTTCACAAATGATACTTTGTAATCGGCAGTTGAGATTTCCTTTTCTTGAAAAAAACAATCAAGATGTTCATACTGACCAACAACATTTAAATTAAACCTTTCAGTTAAGACTCAGCCCTCGAAAAGTAATCACAAATGTCAATAAAACCACATCAGTATCCAGTCCGTACTAGATACTTCATACTGGAATTAATCCGAATATATCGTTGCGAGCTGAACAGGTTGGTATCTTTTAATTTCGGGTATCCACACGAACAAGAAATCTGGTCAGAGGGCATGCCCCCCGTGCAAACAAGTCTATTTTCTCACTTGCTGTTCCCTGAAGCACAAGTACTTTAAGATAAATTCAAATGATTAGTTATACGAGTACACAGTCACAAAACAGCTTTTGCTGTAAATATTTTCAACAAAAGTACTGTCGGAAAAATAATTTAGGGCACCTGGAAAGACGACGTCGATTTTGATCTGATGACGGCTTATGCCTCCTGGAGAGGGCCGGGGAGGGGGTGGGGGGGGGGGGGGCTTTGTAGGTGTACTGATAATGCAAAGGTTTCAACGTCGTCCGCCAACAGAATGTGTAGTGGTATGGTACCAAAGCTAAATCTGTATCTTAATAAGGAATGCTCACAGCCAGAAGGCCAGTGTGATACAAACGTGTGAAGCAAACAGGCAACTAAGGCATGGAAGCACACTCGTGTTTCCTATACCCAACTGAGCGAGTTTGAAAGGAGTCAAATTGTAGCCTTTCGAGTGGTGGGATGGTCCTTTCGGAGGATTGCCACACAAGCTGGAGAGACTGCGTCAGTTGTGCAACGATGCTGGTATCAGTGGTCACGTGAATATTCTCATATTCGTAAACGAGATTCTAGACGTCCACGGATCACAGACGCCCGCCAGGATAGTCATATCTTAAGGGCATCACTGACAATCGTACAGCTTCCACTGCGCAGGTAAGGCTTGTGAGTCCAGAATGTCAACACGCACAGTTGTGATCCAGTTTTAGCTGTGGGACTACGGACACACATACCTCTAGGCCTTCTTCCACTCACGCCACAGCATCGACGTGCACGGCTCAACTGGTGTCGTCACAGGACCACTTGGAAAACGGAATGGCGAGCCGTGGTCTTCAGCGATGAAAGCAGATTCTTCTTGCTCGCAAGTGATGCTCTTTTGCGCATACGACATAGACCCCGTTTCGTGTAGTCTCATAGAGTCCATTCGCCTGGGACGCATTGACCCCACCCTAGGCAATAAGGGCTGCGGTGCGATAAACTATAACCCTTGTTCACCTTTGATGTTTCTGGAGAGGACGCTAACCAACACTTGGAATATACAGAATTTTGTTAGACCCATTCTTTTCCCAGGGATATGTTGTCCCAAGGGATAATGTTGGCCCACACACCGCCTCTGAAAGTCAACGTGCTCTGCAAGACGTGAAGCAACTTCTCCGGCAAGTACGGTCTCAAAACTAGTCTCCAGCCTAATACATATGGAATATACAGGGTGTTTCAAAAATGACCAGTGTATTTGAAACGGCAATAAAAACTAAACTAGCAGCGATAGAAATACACCGTCTGTTGCAATATGCTTGGGACAACAGTTCATTTTCAGGCGGACAAACTTTCGAAATTACAGTAGTTACAATTTTCAACAAGAGATGGCGCTGCAAGTGATGTGAAAGATATAGAAGACAACGCAGTCTGTGGGTGCGCCATTCTGTACGTCGTCTTTCTGCTGTAAGCGTGTGCTGTTCACAACGTGCAAGTGTGCTGTAGACAACATGGTTTATTCCTTAGAACAGAGGATTTCTCTGGTGTTGGAATTCCACCGCCTGGAACACAGTGTTGTTGCAACAAGACGAAGTTTTCAACGGAGGTTTAATGTAACCGAAGGACCAAAAAGCGATACAATAAAGGATCTGTTTGAAAAATTTCAACGGACTGGGAACGTGACGGATGAACATGCTGGAAAGGTAGCGCGACCGCGTACGGCAACCACAGAGGGCAACGCGCAGCTAGTGCAGCAGGTGATCCAACAGCGGCCTCGGGTTTCCGTTCGCCGTGTTGCAGCTGCGGTCCAAATGACGCCAACGTCCACGTATCGTCTCATGCGCCGGAGTTTACACCTCTATCCATACAAAATTCAAATGCGGCAACCCCTCAGCGCCGCTACCATTGCTGCACGAGAGACATTCGCTAACGATATAGTGCACAGGATTGATGACGGCGATATGCATGTGGGCAGCATTTGGTTTACTGACGAAGCTTATTTTTACCTGGACGGCTTCGTCAATAAACAGACCTGGCCCATATGGGGAACTGAAAAGCCCCATGGTGCAGTCCCATCGTCCCTGCATCCTCAAAAAGTACTGGTCTGGGCCGCCATTTCTTCCAAAGGAATCATTGGCCCATTATTCAGATCCGAAACGATTACTGTATCACGCTATCTGGACATTCTTCGTGAATTTGTGGGGGTACAAACTGCCTTAGACGACACTGCGAACACCTCGTGGTTTATGCAAGATGGTGCCCGGCCACATCGCACGGCCGACGTCTTTAATTTCCTGAATGAATATTTCGATGATCGTGTGATTGCTTTGGGCTATCCGAAACATACAGGAGGCGGCGTGGATTGGCCTCCCTATTCGCCAGACATGAACCCCTGTGACTTCTTTCTGTGGGGACACTTGAAAGACCAGGTGTACCGCCAGAATCCAGAAACAATTGAACAGCTGAAGCAGTACATCTCATCTGCATGTGAAGCCATTCCGCCAGACACGTTGTCAAAGGTTTCGTGTAATTTCATTCAGAGACTACGCCATATTATTGCTACGCATGGTGGATATGTGGAAAATATCGTACTATAGAGTTTCCCAGACCGCAGCGCCATCTGTTGTTGAAAATTGTAACTACTGTAATTTCGAAAGTTTGTCTGCCTGAAAATGTACTGTTGTCCCAAGCATATTGCAACAAACGGTGTATTTCTATCGCTGCTCGTTTAGTTTTTATTGCCGTTTCAAATTTACCGGTCATTTTTGAAACACCCTGTATAACGAGACACGAAGTGACTCGTGCGACACGTCAGTCAGCAAATCTTTCAGAACTATGTGAACAGGTTGCGTAGTCGTGGAATATCGTATCCCATGACAGTATTCGCCATCTCTACGATCGACTGGATACTAGAGTCAGTACTTGCATTGCCACCCATGGAAGCTACACCACATACTAATAGGGGTGCTTCAGTATGGGCTGATACCTGGTACCTCAGAACAGCTTGCGTTCTGATCTGCAAATGTAATCATTTCGTGGCGACATCCTCGTACGAAAACTACACAACTCCAATTGCCCAACTTACACTCATGAAGTGCAACCAGTTCTCAACGTACAGAATGCACCATGAAAATATGGAGTCACGTTGAGTCCACTTAGAACTGCGTCGTCAGAAGCGAGCTACATCTATCACATAGCGCTGGACACGTCCTTTATGTCCGACAGACGCTTCCAAGGCTCAGTTCAATGACAACCATGCTTAGCACTCATGCATGTTTTACCTGTAATGCTGCTTCCATCTGGAAAACCTTGTATTGCGTATCATGCTCAACTTGTGAAATATTGGCAACTCATGTAAGTAACTCCACGGCCGCCACAGTCGGGCGCATCCTCCTTGCCGTCCAACTGCCCATAGTAACCCCTTTCAACATGAGAAATTATCACTCTGTTCCCTCTCCAACACATCTGAACGCAGGCAACTCACAAACAACCACTCGGCCGCGACAGTAGAGCGAGACAACCGTGCCATGCAAATGTCCAAAGAGTACTATCTCTTCTCTCCACTGTATACGAACGCCTGCTCTACTCACATAAACCACTCCACCTGTCTGCTTCAGCGATGCTGTTGCATAATGGTGCCTGCCTATGGTATAGACTCCCACGTCCCACAAATATCGGTTAAGGTCCCCTGATCAAAACTTACGCCTCGGGGCTGGAACTTGGTTTAATCTCATGGAGGGGAGCATGTATAGTATCCCCCTTTCCCTTGTCAAATAAGAGTACTATCACCAGCGTTACAAATTTTCGAATCTCAAAGGGTTCACTAAATCACTATACCTGAGCAAGAGTTTTTTGACCTTTTTCATGAATCCCTGAAAATAAATAGCAAAAACCTGATAGCGTATCTGGTATGGGTTTGCTGCCGTCCCCTACTGTTGCATGGGTCTGAAGGTGTTGTGCTGTCGAAATATACGTCTAACCCATTTCCGTTGAACAGCCAGTTGATGTGGATTGAGTTTTTCCGTTAACAGGTCGCTAATAGACAAGAAATTACTCAGTGGGATGGCAGTCCTAAAGTACAGCACTAAATCTGTGGAGTAGACTTATGGTCACCTTAAACTCAGTCATCAACAAATGGAGAGTAGAATCCCAATTTTCCTGGTCCATTTTACGGTAGGCTATCAGCGCCGCCCTCAAATTCCTTTCCGCATACGAAGCGTTGGGGCAGAAAAAGGTCGTGCTACAATGCCTAGTGCCTACGCCTTTGCAAAAAAGTTTAAGTCCCCCAGATGCAAATATGTTGCACTCTCACAACGTATTGAGGTGACCCAAAAATGATCAACATTTTTCAGACTCCACAGACTGTGTTGTCGTTACTTTGGTGATGTAAAGCCAGGTGAACTGGGTAAACGTATCAGAGCACACTAATAGCTACGTACATCTACATCTACCTAGATACTCGGCAAGCCACCGTATGAGGTGTGGCTGAGGGTACCCTGTGCCACTAGTAATCATTTTTTCCCCTCCCACTGGCAAATAGAGCGAGAGAAAAACGATTGTCTATATGCCTCCATACGAGACCTAATTTCTCGTATCTTATATTCGTGATCATTACGCCTAGTGTATGTTGGTGGCAGCAGAATCACTGTGAAGTCAACTTCGAATGCCGGTTATCTAGATTCTCTCTATAGCATTCCTCAAAGAAAAGGTCGCGTTCCCTCCAGGAATTCCCATTTGCGTGTTGTTCGAACCTACCGGTAAACAATCTATCATCCCGTGAACTGTGACTTCGAAGGCTTTCCCAGCGTAATAAGTCTTGAAAATCTCTTCGGGTTAGCTGTCGGATCCTAAAATCAACTCGATTCGATATTTCGGCGATCCAAGTGGTCGCCATCTTCAGGAGAATGCTGCTTGCTGATAGTCCCGCTGAGAACACTTCCCTTATGGCTCTGATTTAAAAAAGAGGTCAGTTGCCTGTTTATTTTTTGCTAATTCAATTTGTTCTTCAATCCTGGTTTTCGACTCTGTGACAGGACCACCTGCAGCGACTGCAGCGAAAGTCAGTGGTATTGGCCTTCTTTCAGTACGTAATCTTTGATTTTCTTCGTTTACGGCACCGATCTCCGTTTCGAAACGCTGAATTCGGTCTGTTTCGTCAGGGGCATTTGGGGTCGCTAACTCCCTACGCAGTCTTTCGTTTTCAGTTCTTAGTTCGTCACTTTGTCCACGAAGTCTGATTTGGCCTAGTGCTAATGCCTGTTCCTGACAGGTGCCGTAATTGTGGTTCCTACCCTTTTCTGCTTTAGTTCGCCTAGAAAATCCGCCAGAATTTCGACTACAGCTGCTATCATTTTTTATTCCATGTTTGTACGTCTAGATGTTACATCCCCTGTTGAGCTTGTTCGTTTCATCGCTCCTTGCTCCTGTGTGGCGTGTTGTCATTCCCGTTTCCTGCTGGTGTTATTGTAATGTTTAATTTCGGCGTCTGAACACCTTCACCGACGTTTGATGCAGCCGACGCCAGCTTGGCTCACGATGTATGTTCCAGGGTCCACGTGTTAGCGCGGACTTGGAGCTTAACCTATCGGTTATGCGATATGCACGTGCTTAAAATCCTTAACAAAGTGAGACAGAGAGAGCCAGCACCAGACGGTACTTGGTAACCGACAGCCAGCTCATGATATCTGGATCTAATTTAATTGAAAGACAGTCTTATCTCCTAGTAAACACTATTAACTCGGCTTTCCTTCAGGCAATGTGCCAGTATGCCAGGGTCAAAGAATCGCGAGGAAACTAGCCACACGCCACCTGAAAATACCTGCAGCCAGCTTTCCGTAGACGGCGTCTTCTGAGTGATCCGCTGCTGTATGGGACGCCTGAAGCAACGAACAGCTGTGGCTCGCGCAGTCGGCCCCCCGCCAGCCACAGTGTCAGCACAATCGGCATCCGACGTCACAGCAGCCCGCTGCACGCCGCACCAACAGCAGAAGGCTCCACGAGTCGCCGCCGCCAGGGGACAATGGACACCACTCCGCCGACGAAACTTGCCACACGGCTCGCAAGATTACATTCACTATCTCGGAGAAACAGGCCTCTCACGGCGAAACTACGAATTAGCCTTTATTGCGTCACGCGACAGATTACACTTTTAACTATCCGCGCAGAAATTTGCACTGCACTCCAACCACTTTCTCCCACGACAAACGAGAAAATAGGTGGAACGCTCGCCGAGCATGTCCTCACTCCATGCGCTCCACACGCCTTGAACTATGAACTGTTGAACCTTTCCTTTTCATCTAAATCTACATTTATACTCCGCAAGCCACCCAACCGTGTGTGGCGGAGGGCACTTTACGTGCCACTGTCATTACTTTCCTTTCCTGTTCCAGTCCCGTATGGTTCGCGGAAAGAACGACTGCCGGAAAGCCTCCGTGCGCGCTCCAATCTCTCTGATTTTAAATTCGTTATCTCCTCGGGAGGTATAAATAGGGGGAAGAAATATATTCGATATCTCATCCAGAAACGCACCCTTTCGAAATCTGGACAGCAAGCTACACCGCGATGCAGAGCGCCTCTCTTGCAGAGCCTGCCACTTGAGTTTGCTAAACATCTCCGTAACGCTATCACGCTTACCAAATAACCCATTGATGAAACGCACCGCTCATCTTTGCATCTTCTCTATCTCCTCTGTCAACCCGACCTGGTACGGATCCCACACTTATGAGCAATACTCAAATATAGGTCCAACGAGTGTTTTGTAAGCCACCTCCTTTGTTGATGGACTACATTTTCTAAGGACTCTCCCAATAAATCTCAACCTGGCACCCGCCTTACCAACAATTAATTTTATATGATCATTCCACTTCAAATCGTTCCGCACGCATACTCCCAGATATTTTACAGAAGTAACTGCTACCAGTGTTTGTTCCGCTATCATACGAGTGGTGGTTGTGGTGGTTAGTGTTTAACGTCTCGTCGACAACGAGGTCATTAGAGACGGAGCGCAAGCTCGGGTTAGGGAAGGATTGGGAAGGAAATCGGCCGTGTCCTTTCAAAGGAACCATCCCGGCATTTGCCTGAAACGATTTAGGGAAATCACGGAAAACCTAAATCAGGATGGCCGGAGACGGGATTGAACCGTCGTCCTCCCGAATGCGAGTCCAGCGAGTCCAGTGTGCTAACCACTGCGCCACCTCGCTCGGTTATCATACGAGGGCTATCCACAAAGTACATTACGTTTTGGAATTAAAAATAAATAAAGTATTGGAAATTTTTTTAATATATACAAAAGCCACACTTAAATACTACTTTTCTACATAGTTGCCATTTAAATTAAGGCACTTATCGTAGCGATGGACGAGCTTGGAAATTCCTTCGTCGTAAAATTCGGCCACCTGCGCCTTCAACCACGTAGCGACTGTCTTTTGGGACAGAAAAGGTGTGATTTTTGTGGATTTCCTGGAAAGAAGCACTACAATAAACTCTCAAAGGTATTGCCAAACTCTGCACAACCTCAGAAGAGCAATACAAAACAAGCGCAGGGGAAAGTTGGGCTCAAAGATCTTGCTGATTCACGACAACGCCTGGGCTCACACGGCAAATGCCACTCGTGAAGTTCTCGAATCTTTTAAGTGGGAGTTGTTTCCTCATCCGCCGTACAGTTCCGACCTGGCACCGAGCGACTTCCACTTATTCCCAGCTATGAAGAAGTGGTTGGCTATGCAGCGTTTTGATGACGACGCACAGCTTCAAGAAGAGGTAACCACGTGGTTGAAGGCGCAGGCGGCCGAATTTTACGACGAAGGAATTTCCAAGCTCGTCTATCGCTACGATAAGTGCCTTAATTTAAATGGCAACTATGTAGAAAAGTAGTATTTAAGTGTGGCTTTCATCTGTATATAATAAAAAAAGTGTCTAATACTTTATTTATTTTTAATTCCGAAACGTAATGTACTTTGTGGATAGCCCTCGTATAATCATACAATAGAGGATCCTTATTTCTATGTATTCGCAATACATTACATTTGTCTATGTTAAGGGTCAGTTGCCACTCCCTGCACGAAGTGCCTATCCGCTGCCGATCTTCCTGCATTTCGCTGGAGTTTTCCTAATGCTGCAACTTCTCTGTATACTACAGCATCTTCCGCGAAGAGTCGCCTGGAACTTCCGACACTATCTACTAGGTCATTTATATGTATTGTGAAAAGCAATGGTCCCGTAACACTCCCCCGTGGCACGCCAGAGGTTACTTTAACGTCTGTAGACGTCTCTCCATTGAGAACAACATGCTGTGTTCTGTTTGCTAAAAACTGTTCAGTCCAGCCACACAGCTGGTCTGATATTCTGTAGGCTCTTACGTTGTTTGTCAGCGACAGTGCGGAGCTGTATCGAACCCCTTCCGGAAGTCAAGAAAAATGGCATCTACCTAGGAGCCTGTATCTAATATTTTCTGGGTCTCATGAACAAATAAAGCGAGTTGGGTCTCACACGATCGCTGTTTCCGGAATCCACGTTGATTCCTACAGAGTAGATTCTGGGTTTCCAGAGGAGGAGGAGAAAATTAGTGTTTAACGTCCCGTCGACAACGAGGTCATTAGAGACGGTGGGTTTCCAGAAATGACATGATAAGCGAGAAGAAAACATGTTTTGTGCACAGTCATTAGCTAACTCTACTCAGTGTGAAAATTGCCTGCTTTTCCCTTGTTGGCTGAGATAGCCGTCTGCAGCAGTTCTCAGCTTACATATTTTGGGAAGCTGGCGTGTACCAATTGGGATTCACATTTAAATTGCATGTCTTCCCAGTTTATTTTGCATTTTGGCCAATTGTAAGGTAATTGTGAACATCTCTGCTGGTATGTACCAGTTAGGAATCACATTTGCCCGCATCTCGTGGTCGTGCGGTAGCATTCTCGCTTCCCACGCCCGGGTTCCCGGGTTCGATTCCCGGCGGGGTCAGGGGTTTTCTCTGCCTCGTGATGGCTGGGTGTTGTGTGCTGTCCTTAGGTTAGTTAGGTTTAAGTAGTTCTAAGTTCTAGGGGACTGCTGACCATAGATGTTAAGTCCCATAGTGCTCAGAGCCATTTTTTAGGAATCACATTTAAACAGCTCGGCCTGTCGGACTGTGTATTTTATTGCTTAAGGGATTTTTATTAAGGTTTATACATTATTAAGGACTTTCCAACAGCCACAGTCAGTGGCGTGTCTTGTTACCATTTCTGTATTTTGGATGGACGTTATCTACTTGTGTAAAGTGTTAGCCATGCTTGGAAGTTGTTATTACATTTAGTGGCTGTCATTGTAATTAACTTTGTTGATAACATTGCTTGTTGAACCTTTTTGCAGCCAAGCCAAGTTGGTGTAATTTCTTTCTTGTATTTGGGAACTGTATACTCCCGATTTCAAGCTCTGCTCTTAATACTGCAAATGATTAAAATTTGTTTTTAAGGAATTCAGCCTATTTAAGTTTTTCAAAGATTTCGAGCGTTGTGATTCCTTTTTTAACTGCAATTATAATGTTGTTGTTAAGCTATAAAGTGTATTCCATGAAACAACAAATGAGGAAATATGTGGGTCCACCTTCCATGAGATTTCCTCACAGATATCCCAGCCATACTGTGATGTATCGTATATAACTTTGTTGCTTTGCTTCTTTCGTTACAATGGCCTCTAATTCACCTCCTACACCACCTGTGAACACGCTTCCGGTTGCTGCTGGCTTTGATCTAATGCAGTTTATTCGGTTTTACAACCACCACATGTCTCATTTGATGATGGCGTCCAGTTGCTCATTAATGCATCAGTCGCTGCTGCATCAGCTCCGTCACAACCGCCAGCTACATCCACAGCACCGTGTCTGTGCATTCCGCCGTTCCATGCTTTCGGTGCACAACAATAGAAATGGAATGAGAACTACCCACAGTTCAACGCTCATTGTGCTACATATCAAGTGCGGGGTACTGTGAAACTTTTTTATTTCTTGTCAGTGGCCGGTACAGGAGTTTACCGCCTTCCGCAGAAGTTACTCCCGATTAGTGGCTCGGAGCTGCAAGTTTTTGAAGATATATTTTCGCCCTCACAAAGTATCATGAGGAGGATCAGGTACAGGTTCGTGCAGCACGTTACAAGTTCTTTCTATAGCAGAAAGACCAAGGACAGATATCGTCAGTGGGTCACTGAGCTTCATCGATTGAAACGACAGTTTCGTTTTCACTGTGGCTGTGAACAATACAATACTCATGCAATTAATTGTGATACCACTACGTACAATGTGCCAGACAGTAGGGTTCGTGAACAGATTCTCAAACATTCCTATCCTACTTTGAAACAAGTGTTACGAATTACTAAATTAGTGTTACAAATTATCAGGACTCATTTGAGAGTGGCGTGGAAAACTTTGAGGTAGCTCCCATTCGCAGTGTAACAAAAAGTGACAAACAAGTACGGCGCAGTGACCGACCGCTGCGCACAAACGGCCAGCCACGCCGCAGCCAGGGTAAACAAATGTCAACGCGTGTGTCCGCTGTGAAATAATGTCCCCGCTGCTTTTCCGCGCATAAAAGATAAAACAGCCCTTCGCGATATGCGACTTGCTTTGCTTGTGGAAAGCCAGGTCATGCACAGCTGGTGCGCTCACAACAGAAAACAGAAACACTGTCCACGTTCGCTCTCATATGCGCAAAGCACCTTCTCATTCAATGGATGTAGTTTCTTGTAAACCTGCAACAGGTACTACTAATGACCAAATTCAAGATGTGCCTTAACCCTGTCCAACTGTTCCTTCTTTCAACCCAAAAGACAATGTTACTCAGCTGATTGAGGAGTTTCCTGATGTATTTTCTGAAGGACTCGGCAGGGCAAATAATTTTGTGGCGCACGTTACAATGAAGGGCAATGAGCAGCCTAAGTTTATCCGCCTACGTCCCGTCCCTCATGCACTTCGAGTAAAGTTGTAAGTGAACTTAAAGAATGGCAAGACACTATCAGTATTGCTCCTATCCGGGTTAGTTGATTTCGCCTCAGTAATCTTATCAAAGACTTCTGCAAGAATTCGTCTATATGTTTAAATCCACTGTGAATCCGCAAACAGTAATTCCCTCGCCCTGAGGAATTAATGGACAGGCTTGGTGCAGGCCGCTATTTTTCGGAAGATGACTTACCCGTTGCATATTACGCTAGGTGAGGAGTGTGAGAAAGTGTTTGTGGTCAACACACATTTAGGGTTGTTCAAATTTTTGCCTTTACTCTTCAGCAGCGCTTCTGCACCTGCCGTATTGCAACGCTACTTAGAACAGCTTACTACAACAGTTCCATTCTTTTCAAATTACTTCAACGATATTGTGGTGTTAGGAGTACGCCAGAGGAACATATCAGTAACCTTCAGATACTTCTTCAAGTGCTTTCAGCTGCAGGTCTGAAGTGTCGCCTGGACAAATGTGCCTCATTTCCAGTCTGAAATTCTGTACTTGGGCCTTGTCCTAAATACCCATGGTGTTCATCCCCTTGACTCATATCTGCTGGCCATTGGGGACCTCCCCGCTCCGCGGAACTTGTCGGAATTGCAGTGAGTTCTCGGAAGTTTATACTCAACGCTGTCCGGATCGCATCTCTGTTGCATCGTTTGCGCCTGAAGAATGTGCCATTTGTTTGGACCAAAGAGTATCAGGATGCCTTCCAGAAACTGAAAAATACGTTCTTGAGTGACGGATCTCTTGTTCATTTAGATCCTACTAAGGCTGTGGTTTTGGCAGTGGACGCTTCTTCGTACGGAATTGGAGCCGTGCTCTCGCGCCGATTTGATTCACAGAACAGACCAATTGGTTCCGCTTCCAAGTTACTGTCCGAAATACACTGTAACTATTTCCAAATGGAGAAGGTTTCGCTCGGTATTATCTGTGGCGTGGCAAAGTTTCGCCATTATCTGTTTGGTCGGATGTTGCACGTAGTGGGAGACCATAAGCCACTTCAGTCTTCGTTTCATCTATCCAGACCCGTTCCTCCACGCAAGTCTCAGCAGCTGCAGTGCTGGGTTGTGTTATTGTCACAGCATCAGTATGAAATATGGCACCAGTGCACGCTGAAGGATGCCAATGCTGACGCCCTTTATCCCCTCTCTGTTGGTCCTGATTTTGAATTAGATGCTACTGCCGCTACTTGTTGTCATATCGATGAGCAGAACACTGAACTTTTGTAATTTTTTTGGAACTTTGTAAGTTCCTATGGGACCAAACCGCTGAGATTATCCGTCCATATCTTTACACACTACTTAATTTAACTTAAACTAACTTACGCTAAGGACAACACACACACATCCATTCCCGAGGAAGGAATCGAACCTGCGACGGTGGTGGCGGTGGGGAGGAGGGTAGACGCGCGAACCGTAGCAAGCACTGCACCTGCACCTCCCAAGCTCCGCATGTATTCTTTAGCGCCTAACGATTCTATTCTTTCCAGAATTTTTGGTCGCACCAGGCGCTGAGAGAGATGAACGATTCTTCGAAATTTAGACGCTTGAATCTATTTAATTCAAGGTCCTGCTGCGTTGCCGAGCCACCATCAGAGCCAGACTTGTCGAATGGGGGATTCTTCCACAGACTTTGTGTCCTTTGATGTACATTCTGCCTGTATCTTACGGCCGGCGCGGCCGCCCTCTGGTGCCTCTTCGGCACAGCCTGCGGAACCGATGGAGGTGGACACATCGCTTTCGCTGCCGCAAGAGCTCAGCTTTCCAGCGCCTACCGTTGACCGCGCCGTCACCATTGTCGTCGTCATCATCGCCGCCCTCTCCGTTTTTCGTCGTACCAGCTCAGGAAGAGGGTGGGCGCCTTTCCGGGGGTTTTCCGACCGACGTTCCATTCGGAACGCAGGACGAAAATCTGCGCACGGCCGGGGACTCGGCGGCGGGCCCAGCTGCTGCTCCCGGCACCTCACGACACCCACTTTTCTGCTTCCCCCCCCCCCCCCCCCCCCCACGGTGTCGTAATATTTCCTCCACACACTGGCAGCATTTTGGGGGACGGGGGGGGGGGGGGGGACGAATATGCAGTTCTGAAGCATCGAACGCACACCGAACGCACCAGCGCCACCAAACGCCATGAAGAAGGCGTTAACGTGCTCGCCAATGGAAAGACCAAGTAGCGCCACACCTCCAGGAAGACAGAGTTTAGTGACTCCTGTCAAGGCTGATTCAAACCAGCAGCCCATACTGAGTAATAGGAAGACGATAATTAGCCTGCGTTCTCCCAGTAGTAACTGGTAACTTACTTGCAGATAGGAGGGACAGGAATCAAGAGAAGTTAAATTCTGTTTATATTTTTTTTAGAAGTAAAGTGTCCTACTAATTAGAAAATGTTTTGTACAGATGATTTGGGATTACCGACCATATTAACTTTCTCCTTCCTTGTTTGTGTCGGCTCTGGCTCCCACAGAGGCCGACACAACATAAGTCCTCTACAGTCACTCAACTTCGGCGCTTTACCATGAGTCAAAGCATCATCATCAAACAAGTTCTTATTTCTGACTACCCTGTCCGCCAAAACAGCCGACCGGTATGGCCGTGCGGTTCTAGACGCTTCAGTCTGGAACCGCGTGACCGCTACGGTCACAGGTTCTAATCCTGCCTCAGCCATGGATGTGTGTGATGTCCTTAGGTTAGTTAGGTATAAGTAGTTCTAAGTCGCTAGGGTACTGATGACCACAGATGTTAAGTCCCATAGTGCTCAGAGCCATTTGAACCATTTTGAACCGTCTAAACATTTATGTACGAGTATATTGTGATCAACAGCCGTCCGCTCACACTTCCCAGGGGCGAACTTAATGATACCCTTGTCCCTAATGAGTATTCCCCATCGAGGACAACAGATTAGGTTTTATAATAGTAGTAGTCTTCAAGCCACTCCCACATCTGTGATTGTGTGGTGTCACCGCCAGACACCACACTTGCTAGGTGGTAGCCTTTAAATCGGCCGCGGTCCATTAGTATGCGTCGGACACGCGTGTCGCCACTGTCAGTGATCGCAGACCGAGCGCCACCACACTGCAGGTCTAGAGAGACGTACTAGCACTCGCCCCAGTTGTACAGCCGACGTTCATAGCAATGGTTCACTGACAACTACGCTCTCATTTGCCGAGACGATAGTTAGCATAGCCTTCAGCTACATTTGCTACGACCTATCAAGGCGCCGTATTCAATTGATAATTAATATTATGAAGATGTACCGTAACGAGAGATGTTCTACAATTGTGGATTAAAGTTAAGTATTACAGCAACTGCGTCCATTTTCTAAGTTCTCATTTCCTTTTAACTGTTCCAGACCTCACGCCAATCTGCGTGAGCTTAAGGAGTGCCTTTCGGCTCCCTCTCGTTGTGGCTTGGCTGTCTTGCTAAGTCACAACAGATTGCATTACATAAGCTCGTACCGTCGTTTACAGCCGGCAATGGGGCACAGTGTCAAATGCTTTCCGGAAATCTAGAAATGTGGAACCTGCCCGTTACCCTTCATCCATAGTTCGTAGTACACCATGTGAGAGAAGGGTAAGCTTAGTTTCGCAGGAGCAGTGCTTTATAAAACCATGCAGACTCATGGACATAAGTTTCTCGGTCTCAAGACAATTTATTAAATTCGAAATGAGACTATGTTCAAGGATTCTGCAGCAAACCAATGTCAGAGATGTTGGTCTGCATTTTTGCGGGTCCCTTCTTTTACGCATCTTTTATGCCGGAGTCACCGGCCCTTTGTTTTTTAGTCGCTTGGGACAGTCCCCTTTCAAAAATCTAGGCAAGGGTCCCACAAAATCAATGAATAATTTTTAGAAAGGACGTTCGTCAGGTGTAAATGCTGCTCATTCGACCTTAGTAAATTGTGCGTATATGCACATAGCACAGACCTTACAACTACCTACACTGTTTTGAATATCGGCACCCATCCATTTCCAAATGAATTGTTGTCCGATTTTTGCTCTGGTTTTAACGGTACGTAAATTTTCGCCCACTGTTACATGGAAATATTTAACCACAAGGCAACCGGTTACTGTGGAAAGACTATCTCTAACTGGCACCCAGCAGCAATGAACGTTATCGCTAACAAAATTAAGTTTGATCTCTTGTCCCCTTAAGATTTTATTCTTAATGGCAACCAATCGGTCATCCTTCTTCTGGTATTCCCTCCTATTCCTAAATTACTGTGGCAATTACTTTAAATAGAGCTAATGAGAGGTACTTCTTTAGAGATTGCCTGGACATCATCCTCCCTCTCCCCTCCGTTTCTTCCCTAATTATACGTCTCAAACCATTTGATTCCCAGATCCTTTTATGTTTAGAACCTTAAACTGGAAGGCTCAGATCCAGTTGCCCATTGGGCAGTTCTTCCTGTCTTCCGCGGTTTGCCTCGCATTCAACTTAATGCCTGTTTATAAGTATCCAATGTAAACTATGCATGATCCAGATATTATCTAACATTTTACATTCCAAGAAGTACCGCTATGGCCTGTAATTCATGTAAAGAGTATGACTTTTCTAGTTGGTTCAATGTTCTTGAGTCATACGTAGTGTGTCCTCTCCTGTAACAGGACCGTCCTCACCCCTACAGTAAGCGGCATTCATCCGTAAGATAAAAGTTTCACTAAAGTCCGGGAGAGACAAACCCGGGGCTGCTTCTTCTGATGCTTGCTTTAGCGACGCCCAAGCCGCATCGCTCGAAGTACCCACTCAGTCACTTTCAATGCCATTCCTTCAACGGTCCGGCCTTCTCGGTAAATCCTGAGATGAACTTCAAATAAAAAAACTCATGCCGATAAAATTAGTGATACCTTTTACATTTTTCGGAGCCGGCAGCTGACCAGTGGTTTATCAAAATATGTGGATAAAGATTCTAGGTCAAGAAAGCTAAAATTTCTTTACTGATCACTAGTTTCAGCCCATTGACGATCCATCTTCAGACGTAAAACTGCGTAAAAGAGATGAACAATAGCAAAATGCATTTCATATTTAAACTTCGATTCTATAATTAGTGCTCATAAAATTCAATGTGTGTCAGCCGCCAGGCATTACATATGCTGAATCACTGTTTTTCTCATGCAAAAAGTAAAAAAATTTATAGACCTTACAAAAATAAATACATACGGAAGTATATTTGGTAAGTGGTATAAAGCTATAATCCTTTCGAAAGTAGGTCGTCATTGTTACATAACTTACAACGTTAGTCACATATATCTGCAGTGCTCAATTTGCTACGCTTGTTTTTAAGTACAAGGTTTCAATGTTACTCGCATGTGTATGTGTGACGGCTGTCAACGGTACGTTCAGAACGCTGTTGCCCCGTCTAAAACGTGAATTAAAATAGCAATGCCATTGACAATCTGCAGCTGTGAATAGCATGAGGATCCGTTCTCAAAGCTGTGACAATACTCCGTTGTAACTTAATGAGGATCAATACTTGGAGTCCAACCCTCGGAAAAGTAGAAAAACTAAATACTGATAAGAAATTGGTCAAATGACTCTGAGCACTATGGGACTTTACATCTGAGGTCATCAGTCCCCTAGACTTAGAACTACTTAAACCTACCTAACCTAAGGGCCGGCCGAAGTAGCCGTGCGGTTAAAGGCGCTGCAGTCTGGAACCGCAAGACCGCTACGGTCGCAGGTTCGAATCCTGCCTGGGGCATGGATGTTTGTGATGTCCTTAGGTTAGTTAGGTTTAACTAGTTCTAAGTTCTGGGGGACTAATGACCCCGGCAGTTGAGTCCCATAGTGCTCAGAGCCATTTGAACCTAAGGGCATCACAGGATTCGAACCTGTGTCCTTAGCAGTAGCGCGGTTCCGGACTGAAGCGCCTAGAACCGCTCGGCCACAACGGCCGGCAGTAGTGATAAGACATTTATTATAGAAACAACTCTCAAAGGAAAATATATAAATTGAACACGTATAGACAAAAACGTCAACTCCTACCAGTTAGTCAAAATTTGAATTTGGAAAAACATCTATGACTTGACTCGACGTCTCTCTACCGTTTATTCGATGGGAACACTAGTACAACATTGCAGTGCCTGTGTCGTTCAGAAGTGCGATGCGATCTTCCTTCGAACGTGTGTACAGAAAGCGCGTTTCAATTAATAAGGGAATACACGTAATGAATATACGAGTACTGGTTGTAGACATATGGGTGACGTCACATGGAAGTTTGTGTCGGGCCATGTGGCATACTCATATAGCCTAATGGTAAGGTGATCACTCAAGACAATTCGGAAATCCGGGTTCCCTGCCCGCCACAAATTTTCGTAGTCGTCATTTCATCACACAGGTGATGGTTGTCCATTACACAACTGGAAATACATTTTCTGTGAAGCACTGAGTAGCATCGAAGTTACAAAAGCCTTGACTGGCACTGAAAGTAAAGAGCTCAGCGTCAAACAAATGGAAGTTACTGTTAAACACTATCTATCTGCCGAGCCAAGGCGCGTATATCACCGACTTCAGTATTGAGAAGAGTAATTCTGCAACGCCGATCTGCTCCGTGCTGCCGGTGGTCCTGCAGACGGAGTGGGTTGCGAAGCTAAAAATTTTGACTACACAGAGGATGGCGTCCGCAAACCGGGAGTCCAAGCTGCTTCCGTATAACGCCGGAAACGGATAAAGAATTCTTCTTGTTCGTAACCCAGGACCAGAGGCTTGACTCAAATATGTGGCCGTAAAGAAGCTCTTCGTAATGCTCAAATCCACAAAGAAGCACAGATTCTTTTCCCTGCTCACAGATAAACGAATGATGCCGTTCCCAGTGCCGAAATCAGCGCTTTCGAACCTAATCATGAGATTCCTGTGTGACTCGTTGCCAGCAATGTCTCAAAACGCTATCGAGAGAGGTGCGTCTTCCCGACACCGGCCAGAGAGTACCCTCGCTACGGAGAGCCCAGTTTAGAGTAAACGTCGTTTTCTTAGCAGTAACTCTCCTTGTGGCCAATCACTGTACCCGTTACAAAAACAATACCTCCCACTCTGAAACTGAGGAAGCTGTTAGCCAACCGCCTTCAGCTCATACTCAGCTGGGTAGAAACATCTAGAACAAATTGTGACCCCCTCCTCCATCTACAGTTCAGCCAACCAGATACAGTTCTTTGTCATTTGGCGTCTGGCTCGAGAAATTTTGTGACCAGTAACTAGCACCTGTGGCAGGCATTCCTTATGCATTCGTCCGTGCTAAAAAAGGCTACAAGGCTGGTGGCAGCGCTCATAAGATACTATTTCTACGATATTATGGTTTCAGCATCGTCTCGTCCCCGCCTCCTTATCAACCGTAGGGCGGCCGGAAGGAGTCCCTTTCCACCTGCTTCTCGATAGGCAGCAGGGCGCCAGCAGGAAACGATGGGCGTTCTCTTTTCAGTGCGATAAAATCCCCATGGTCTAGGGCTAGTTGGCCTTCAGCTATGAAGCAGCACGGATGTTTCAGCGCTCCGAGACGCACTCCACTGGCGAGTGTTTGTTTACTTGCACGCAGCGTTGTACCGAAAGGCGACGATCAAGCAAACATTCAACACATTACACAACCAACCCAAAGTTCATGAAATCCAACGTTTTTTGTGTAATGTAGTGCACTTAGAACCACAAGATCTGCTAGAAATTCATCTGTCTGTTGTCTCCAGCACGGTATATCTCGTGCTCATAGTCGAAGTAGCTTTTTATAGGCTGCTACACAGATCCACGAATCAATTATACCCTTGCCATTGTATGTGAACGTGAACGTGGTGACGATTGATAACCCTGGTCTATCGGCAGAGCCATAGGTACATCAAAGGGATGTTCGAAAATTTTCACTGTTTGAACTCCCCTTTGATGTCCCTGCGGCTCGGGCCATGGGCGCTTTGTAGCCTTATGGCTCAGTTCGTAGCCATGTGGAGTGAAAACAGAAAACTGAGTATGCCATACTCAGTGAAGTTCGTTAAATTCGTATTGTGCCCCGAACACACATACCTTCTTATGTGTCCTTCGGTGGATGTCACTCAGTCGTCATTTATGACGGACAACCGAGGACCTGCTCTGGTTGTGGACAAGAAGGATATGTCCATTTGGACTACTTCCAGAGAAGTCTCGTGCATTTACCTCCCGCAGCACAGAATTCTCGTCACAGGTATTGTCCCTCCCTCCCACGCGTGTAGAAGCATTGAGGAATGATGTGGATGTCGACTACAACCGGCCCTCATCTCAGATGACTGTGAGTTCTGCCCTCGATCACATATTGCAGGAGTCACAGTTCATCCAGTAGCATCCCCTTCCTGTCACCCACCAAATATACCTGGGTCAGAAACAAGTGATGGTGCAGTCGACCTTTCTATGAAACTGAAACTGGACTATCAACAGGTTATTACCGACTATGGACCCACGTCCGATGCGGAGACGCACCAACCAAACAGATGTCCCCAAAATGGCATTAGAAGAAACAGCTGCCCACAGAAGAAGGGCTGCACGATGGAGGTGCACAGCTGGTGGAGAAGGATGACCCCAGCACGTCACTCTCATCTGGATTAGATGCAGCCACTCCCATCACACAGCCGCCATCGCCTCACCTGCAACACTAAGTGCATTGCGGTGAGACGGAGCCATCTATGCAGCAGGATGATTGCAGCAGTGATTGCTGAGACTACTGCACACAAACAGGCGGAACTCATCCCACAATACTCAGTGCAAGACTGAACTGAACGATGGGAAGCTGGAGACAGATTATCAACCGATGCCCCTCACTGATGCTGCATCAGACGGGCCCCACACACAAGGTGACTTTTAATTTTCACATTGGCTGCCCTGCTGATAGGACGACGATCAATCCAAGATCATAGTGATGCCGACCCCATTCCCAGACCACCTAATTAACTGCAATGTTACAAGTATACTTCATAGTTACTGTTAACATCAATGACATTTGCACCCTAGTAAAGGCACAAATGTTAAGGGATATGCTCTTGATGGTAGACTCGGATATCGTTTTTGTCCAAGAATTGAGATGAGTCATAAGATTAGACTTTTATGGCTATGACGCTTTTAGTTTACCTGCTGGCGACGGTAGTGACGGCGTGGCCATACTGTTATGGGAAGGTACTTACCATCCACCGGCGGGTGGTGTTGCGCTGATGGTCGGAGCAGTCCGTTTGGTGCGTTTAGGCGTCATCAGTCTCGTCGGTGAGTCGAGAAATGACCGTCTTCTGCCCTGAGGAGGTAATCTCATAGTACGTCACGATTTCTACTGTGTTCTACAGCCCGAGGACCAATACACACACGACGTCCCCTGACAAGTGTTGCATTCACAGGCGTGGGACTTCGCGCTGAAAAGCACCTGGATCCTGCAACACGCAGACAATCGCAGGTACACGTACCTTACCAGCCACTTGGCCATTTACTTAGATTGTATATATCTCGAGGGCTCCGTGCAGCGTCCGTTGGTGATGACATATGGCCAGTGGCTTTCACTGATCACCAAACTCGTTTCGGCACCATTGCCTTGCTTCGAAAACGTTCCCCACATCTGCGATGAGGCCTGTTATCCTCAGACTGAGGATACCTGGCACCGAATCTAGCGAGTTTACAGTTCCATAGTCCTGTGGCAGGGCATTTAATGGCTATGGCAGAGATATGTCTGGTTGTCAATGGACGACTTCAAAATATTATTACACGCTATTAAGGGAATTGGCAATGTAATCTCCATCAACAGACCGTCAACGGGCCGTCCAGTGCCTTAAAGCATGCTTGCTCCAATTCACTGCGGTGCAACTGGAAGGCGTCAGAGTCTGTGCAAGAATACAAGACAATCTGTATCACATAGTATGGGACAGATGTCAGCGAAAAATTATACACATTATGCCAGTCGAAACGGCAGACGGAAGGCAAGCTGTGACACAAATAGATATTGCCCAAGTGTTCACCTGATGCTATTGCACTTTCTATGCTGAGGGCCCACGAAGCGACGCAGGACTTTCAGAAATGCTAAACCATGTCTGTGCAGGCCGAGGACACACTTACGCCAGACATTATCCCAGATGGATTGGATATGGTCTTGAACAGTGATGCGTTAAAAAAAATCGCTTGCCGCAAATCGCTTGGGCCTGATGTGCTCCATACTGAATTTTTCCACTCCTTTTTAAGTCTCACGGGCGCAACATGCATCCGAATGTATGAAGAACTTATAACACCCACCTGAGTCCCTACCAAATTTACAGAAGGCATCATGATCCCTGTGCATAAACATGGTTGTGGGCGGCGCCTGCAGGATAATCTGCCCTTCACTTTTTTACACTCTATAAGCTTTTCACGCACATCCTCTGCGCCTGTTTGCACACCGGTCAAGGATACCATACATGTCGACAAAACATGCCTTGGTGGAAAGAGCAATGTTCACTCGGCGTTGAGACCTTACATGGACGTGATCGCACTGGTTTCGGCTTGCAACTTCGTAGGCGCGTTTGTTGCGTCAATCATAGTTTTCTGCATGTGGTCATGGAACACAGAACCCACTTCTACCGAGCGTTCTATGAGGCAAGGATGACCCTTGTCCACTATTCTGTTTGTAGTAGCCCTCAGCCAGCTGCAGATGGTGTTAGTTGATGCTTAGAAGAAGTTTTTTTATCGACTGCAATGTTCGGATGTTGCGCATATGCCGACGATGTCGTATTTCTGATCAGGTCAGGGAACGACATACAGACGGTGCTGCGATGGCGTCAATAGTACAGTACAGTGGCGGGTAGTATCATCAGTCTGTGGAAGATGAAGTATTTGTATGTGGGCAGGGAACTGGCCCCAGAAACGACAGTGCCCTTCACTAAAACACCCACGTTCAAATATCTAGAGGTACACTTCCATGGTCATATTCAACATACTGCGGCGATCACATAACGTCAGCTGTTACAAGAAATACGTGCAGCGATGCGACGCACAATCCAGAGGACACAGTAAATTTAATATCTACTTATCTCCAAAATTAAACCATTTCGACTATGTGCTACCAATGCCCATTAGTATTACTACGATTCCACAAGCTGCATTTGGGAATTTACTGAGTGTTGAACTTGTTTTTCAAAGTCGTCACGACACCTAGACATTGTCCTCACATGAAGGTGGCGTAGGTCTGCCCATTGTCAGGAACTATGGCTTTCTGAACATGTCAGTCTGACATTCACCACGATCGAAGAGGCACCATACTCGCTGCACCCTCCAGTCCCTGCGGTCTTATTTCGCCGCCATTCAGTCACGTTCCTAGTTTATAGTTATTTGCTGGATGATCTGCGTTCTGCATGATTGCCCATGACGAAGACTATTGCTGTCAATTACTAAGACATCAACACGCCCACGTGGTTGGAGGACGCTACCCTTCCATGCGATGGAAGTGAGTACGGCGTGCGATCCATTTACCCTTTTTCACCACGGAAGTGCGGGCTTCGTGGTAAGTGATAGTGACTGACAAATTCACTAATCGCCAACGATTGCACTCCAGTCATCTGGTCCACGCACCTTTGTGTTCACTGTGCGTAGTAACTGATTCTGGCAGACATCGGGTGACATGTGGTATAGTGGCTGCATGTTGGATACTCACGCAACGAACGTTAGCCCCACTCTTACGACGGCCGCCCGCCTCGATTGATTCTGAAGCTGTATTCCACCCAGATGTCGTCTACTTTCCAGCCGTCAGGACAACTGCAGTCAAATGGATCAAAGGAAATGCGCTGAACAGACACACAATGCTGGGCGAAATACCGGTTGTGTTTTGCCAACTGTCTGAGTTCGTTGTTCATGGACACTGCGGCTAGCTTTGGTGCTCCACGTGCCAGAAGAGATAGATGACGATGATCCAAGATCGATTTCAACGCGTGTAAGCAGAGGATGGTAGTCCTCATCATGTGAGAAGACAACCCAGGCAATCTCCATGCTCAGCTGTTGCAGGGTTTTTCTTTACCTCGTTAGTATGGTCTTCAATTTGTAATTTAAAAAAATACATAAAAGAAGAAGAGTCCTTGGTATCTCCCTCTTCGATCTCTGTTCCAGTCCCATGAGCAGAGCAACTTCGTGACCACAGGTGCTGCACTCCCTGCCACCACGCTCCTCAAAATAAAAGGGGAGCGTCATCAGTCCCAGGTACGAACCCCACCACTGCTTAAATTTTAAACAAAAATAATCATCAGCGGCAGCTGCAGATTTCTGGTTAAGACGTCATCCTAATTATGGCAGCGGCATTGTAAAAGACGGCGAAGGAGCGGACTCTCTTGTCCTTTGGAAGGGAAATTGCCCCTAAAAGGCAGGAGAATCAGCAGTGATCAACGGCATGAGGATGCAGAAGGCAACTGATTCCACTGCATTTTTTAAAAGATACTTAACCTGCAACTGAATCCACTGCACTAAAGTATCCACAGGACATGTGGCCTGTAATTGGAGACATTTCATTATGATCTATCCATTGGCAAAAGATTTCGGAATAGTCCCCGCTCGGAACTCAAGGAAGGGACTGCCAAGGGGGAGGTGAAGATGAAAAAAAGATCGACTAACCATCGGAAGGATAAGGTTTTGCGATTTGGGCCTTGGAATGTCAGAAGTTTGAACGTGGTATGGCAGCTAGAAAATCTGGAAAGGGGAAATGCAAAGGGTCAATGTAGATGTAGTGGAAATAAGACACGGATTTCAGGTCAAATGAGTATGGGGTAACATCAACAGAAACCGAAAATGATACAATGGGATTAGAATTTGTAATGAATAGGAAGATAGGATAGTGAGTGAGTTATTGTGATCGGTTCAGTGATAGGGTTGTTCCTATCAGAATTGAGAGAAAACCGACCCTGACAACAAATTCAGGGATACATGCTGGCGATGCAAACAGGAGATGAAGAGACAGAGGAAGTATATGAGGATACTGAACGGGTAATTCAGTAAGTAAAGGGAAATGACAACCTAGTAGTCATTGAGGATGGGAGTACAGCTGTAGGGAAAAGAGTAGAAGAAAGGGTTACAGGAAAATATGGTCTTCATAGTACGAATGAGAAAGGAGAAAGACTTATTGAGTTCTGCCATAACTTTCAGCTGGTAACACTGAATACTCTGTTCAAGAACCCCATTAGGAGGAGGTATACTTGGAAAAGGCCGGGTGATACAGAAAGATTTCAGTTAGATAACATCATGGTCAGCCGGCCGAAGTGGCCGTGCGGTTAAAGGCGCTGCAGTCTGGAACCGCAAGACCGCTACGGTCGCAGGTTCGAATCCTGCCTCGGGCATGGATGTTTGTGATGTCCTTAGGTTAGTTAGGTTTAACTAGTTCTAAGTTCTAGGGGACTAATGACCTCAGCAGTTGAGTCCCATAGTGCTCAGAGCCATTTTTGAACATCATGGTCAGGCAGGGATTCCGAAATCAGATATTGTACTGTAAGGCGTACCCACGAAAGATATACAAACAGATCGGAATTTAAAATAATGAGCAGTCGGCTGAAGCTTAAGAGACTAGTGAGGATGAAACATGTGCAATGAAGAGGGATACGGAAATACTAAGAAATTAAGAGATACACCTGCAGTTCTCTAAAGCTATAGACACTACAATAATAAATAGCTCAATGGGTAATTCAGTTGAAGAGGAATGGCGGAAGGTAACTGAGAGGAAACCGTGGGTAACAGGAGAAATTCAGTGGCTTACCGACAAATGGAGTAGGAAAATGTTACGGGAAATTCAGGAACATAAAGATACAAGTCACTTAGGAATGAAATAAGTAGGAAGTGTAGGGAAGTTAAGAAAAAAGCTCAGATGAAAAATCTGGAGAAATCTAAAAGGAATTGATTGTAAGAAGTACCGACTCAGCACGCAGGAAAGTCAGAACAACGTGGTTCCATTAAAAAAAACGTAGGTTTGTGTTAAAATCATACTTCCGTGTATTTTTGTATGGTTTGTATTAAACAATTACACTAGCCCCTCTCCTCACGTTCGGTCTGTGGAATCGGTTCGTCAGTATTTGATGTGGTTTACGAAATATATCCAGCGGTAATGTTAGGTGACTCACCCTGTATACATACCAATAGTAAGATAACTATTTTTTGTGCTTCATGTCTACACCTAGAAACGTGACGTGAATTTTCATACAATGACAACATCTGCCATCTGGGGGAAATTAGATGTCCTGATACTGATTCCAACGTCTTCCGCCAATAGAGAGAGTGGAGGTATACCCACGAGACCGCCATACCGTATATTTGTACCCTTTAATATGGAATGCTCACAATGGAAAGGCTCAGTGTGGTGCAAACGTGTGTAGCAAGCAGGCAACTATGCCAAGGAGATACACTCGTGTTTCCTGCAGCCTACTGAGTGAGTTTGAAAGGGTTCAAATTGTGCTCTTCCGATTGGCGAGATTGGAACTGCCACACAAATTGGACATGTTGCGTCAGTTGTGCCAACGATATTTGCATCAGTGCTCACGTGCACATTCTCAAACCCGAAGACGAGATTCTGGACGTCGAGCATAGACGCCCGTCAGGATCGTCATATTGTACGGCCAGTAGTGATAGATCGTACAGCTACTACAGTACAGAGGTAAGAGGGTTTCTGAGCCCAGAAGCGTCAACAGAACCTGTTGCGAGTTGGTTATTATCAGTTGAACTACTGCAACACTACAGCCACACACGCACACCATGGCATCGACGTGCACGGCTCAATTTCTGCCGTCAGAGGACCACTAGGAAGATGAAATGCCATGCCGTGGTCTTCAGCAATGAAAACACAGTCTGCCTGCACTCAAGTGATGGCCATGTGCTCTTACGATGTAGATCTGGTGAAGTCCGTAGCTCGTGGTCTAGTGGAAAACGTTGCTACCTCTGGATCATGGGATCCCGGGTTCGATTCTCAGCCAGGTTGGGTATTTTCTCTGCATGGGGACTGAGTGCTCGTGTTGTCCTCGACACATCTTCGTCATCCTCATCATTCGTGACAGTGGCTAGATTGGACAGTGAAAGTTGAGCGCTCCACAAAACCAAAACAAAACCAAATCCAAAGACGTAGTGAACGCTGCCTCGTTCAAGACACACTGGCCCCATCCCAGTTCTTGTGGGCTGGTGTTCTATAAACTCTCATACACGTCTGGCGTTTCTAGAGGGGACACTAATCAGCGATCGATACGTGCAGAATGCTGTCAGACCCCGTTCTTTTGCCGTACTTGCAGAAGAAATGTATTGTGTTGTTTCAATAGAAATAATGCTCTCCCACACACTGGCCGTGAAACTCACTGTACTCTGCAAGACGTGCAGCAACTTCCCTGGCCAACAAAATCGCCAAACTTGTCTCCACTCGGGCACGTGTGAGATATTATGGAGCGAGAAGTGAGTGTTGCGATTCGTCAACTAACACCTCTTACAGAACTATGTGAACAGAACGAGAAGGTGCGACGTAATGCATCTCAGGACAGTATTCGCCGTCTGTACGATCCACTGGATACCAGAGTCAGCTCCTGCTTTGACGCCGGTGGAGCCTACATCGCCTACCAGTATCGGTGTTACACCATGGTTCGATACCTAGTACCTCAGAACCTCTTGTGTTATGACCTGTAAGTGTAAATGTAATTTCATGTGCGCAATATGCACTGTTGGAACAATAATTCTTCTGTAAACAGAAGACTTGTAAAAGGGTGTACAATTTTTTCCTGGCACTATATAAATGAAGCAATCAGCTGAAGTTACATAATGTTGTATCCTAAGTTGACCTTCCAAGTGTAACCAACATTATATGTGATTCTTATTACGAAATCCAACAAGCCGTTCAGGAAATAAGAAAGTTGCACGCTGGATCAATTAGTTGTCAATTACAACCACAAGTAGCCCCATGCTTATGTGTAATATACAATAAGGTATCACCCAGTCGTATGAGTAAGGGCACATATTGACTAAAATATATTCGAAGACAACTGTAGTTGCTGGTCTAGGTGCTAGATTTACGATGGCGCATCGAGTGATATAGCTTAGAGTTAAGTGCTTTATATAAGAGATGCACTTAATAAGGTTAAATACGAATTCTATTACATGCACAAAAACGTAATAAAACAATTAACCATACATACAAAACATGAATGACCGAAGTGCCACGCGGTATAACAATATCCATGTGTATAAAATAACTAGCAGGTAACCTTCAATTAATGCAAAAACTGCCAATGGGAATTAAACGTATCTACATCTGAAATAAGGGGAATGTGATCCAAATGTCGCTTAAGGCATACCAACTAAGGTATATCAAATTTTAGTGCTTTTAATTACAGTCCAAATATAACTCAAGGTGTGGATGCTATATATGCGATGAAGCGTCGAGTTAGTTAGCTCACAGTGCTTCATGTGAGAAAAGCGTTTATCACACTTCTTTGAATAGTTGGTATGAGAGACGCAACCCTTGTCTACCCATTGTTAATCTTTCATGTCTAGAAGGAATTATTCGCACTGGTGCCATATTATCAGCCATCACGCCACTAGACAGAACTTTGTTGTTTACCGAAGTGACTGGACGATACAATGTCAGTGTTTCCTAAATACAACCATGCTGCGACCTCATGCTACTAACTTTCTTTCACATTTGATTAACATTCCCCTTGGATAACTTGAACCAAGCAGTTGTTCCTGATCCACCAGCGAATGTAAGTGTGTCCTAGATTCTCAGAGTTGCTAAATTCCATTCATTCCTTTCCTATTTCTTGCAGCCCACCCGTAAATATATATGTAAAATCCAGGACGTTCGTTTCCATATTCATTAACTGTTTTGTTTATCCATAATTTGTGAGGATCCTGTAGATTTTTTTCGCTTGTTTGTCCTTGGGAGATATTAAAATGAGTAAATCTGAAGTCAATTTTTCTTTCCCATAATTAGATAATAGCATCTGGATGTATAGGGTCATTCTGATTTTCGACAATCGAGAGAGAATCAGGCATTAAACCGACCATTTAAGCCGAAAACCACACCGGCCACTTGCAAGACGATGGGTGTTTACTTTAAGTTCTCCCGCCCAAATATCGGCGGTCGCTGGAAGTGTTACCTGGGTGAATTCCCAGAAGTTATTTGAAAGTTGTATACGCCAGGAGAAACTCAGGTCTCACGTTATTTACCTCTATGGGGAGGATATGTATAGGTGTTTACGTAAGTTGGATAAACTTCGTAGCTGTTGAGTTAGACTGCAATGTGCTTTGTTGTTTTTATTGATGTATCGTGACGAAAATCACGTCCCAACATTTGCCAAGGTTGTGCACCATATTAATTCTCCTGCTGCTAATCGCATCAAGCAACGTGCTGGCTTGGATCTTGTTCGTGAAAGGATTCGTTTTACTCGTCTACGTTTAAATTCTGTTTCCAAGGAATTGTTTTGGTTTCATTTAATGGTTGCATCGGAATTGTCTGATTTCACTTGGAATGGGTTGGACCGTGCCTCATGGATTCAAGGTGACTGGGAACACAACTCCGTTATTGCCCGGAATTTGACAAAATTTGAACGTTTTCAACGCGCGTAGTCTGATGTTATATCTCGACGTTCCGTGATAAATCTCACAGAGAAATCTTTTGACTACGTAAGGGTTTAAATTTTTCACCCCCTCCGAAGAGTTTGCCGGTAGTTAATTTTATTAGTTCAATTGAACAGGCGAGTTGCAAACTACCTCCTGACGCTGCAGATAATGTTAGGATGGAGACATGCCGTGTGTTGACTAGGGCTCGTTCACCCAAGAGTAACGTAACAGCAGCAAGAGAGCTGCCCTACACTCTCTCAGAGGTGATCCTGATGTTATTTTAATTACGGCCAAGGGCAATGCCATCGTTGTTTTAAATAAACATCATTATGTGCAAAAGATGCAACGTTTACTATCTGATTCAGCGTATAGCAGAATCGATGCTGACCCAACAAAAAGTGTTGAGAGAAAGACCAACAGCCTCCTGAAGAAAAGTGGTTTGCCGCAGGACACTGTCAAGAGTCTTAACACCTATAGTGCTGTTCCCCCTAGATTATATAGTTCAGAAGGAAGGGGTTCCTTTCTTCCCATAGTGAGTAATATTGGCGTTCCGACATATCGTGTAGCCAAGCATTTTGCATCTCTGTTGAGTGCACAAGTAGGTCGGTGTGAACATCATATCAGGATCTCAGCTGATTTTTTATGTCGTCTGGAGGGACTGCGGTTGAATGTCTCTGATATTTTAGTGAATTTCGATGTAGTCACTCGCTCTACTCGTGTTCCTCTGTCTGATTCGTCGCTGTTAATTGAGGCTAGGTTTAGTGCTGCATCGACTAACCTCTTTCGGTATGTGTTGACATCCACTTACTTTTATTCAGTGACCAGTATTACGAGGAGACAGATGGAGTTGCGATGGGTAGTCCGTTGTCTCCTGTGATTGCAAATTTGTTTATGGAAGACTTCGAGGAATCGGAAGTCGGCGCCTATGAAACCCGCATGTTTCTTTAGATACGTTGACGATACCTTTGTTGTTTGACCTCATGGTAGGGAGAATTTGAATGCTTTTCTAGAACATCTGAACTCGATCCACCCGAACATTCGTTTTAGTATGGAGGTGGAAAAGAATGGTTGCTTTCCCATTCTTGACGTGTTGTTAGGAAAAGGGATGATGGATCAATGGGACATACAGTCTACGGGAAACGTACTCACACCGACTTGTACTTACAGGCTAAGAATTGTCACCATCCGGCTCAGCGTGAAGGGGTGCTTCGTACCTTGGTACACAGGCACATGTCGTTTCCGACGCTGAGACTTTGCCAGCTGAGCTGTCCCATCTTGAAGTTACATTTCGTCAAAATGGTTAAAGTGATAGACAGATTGAACGTTCTTTGCGCTATCGACCAACTTTACATCGGCTGATTGATGATAATTATGAGTCGACACCTAAGTCTAACGCCTTTTTGCCTTACGTTGGAAATACTTCCGACAAGATCGGTCGCATTTTACGGAAATACGATGTGAAATGTGTTTTTCGACCTCCATCTAAAATTAGAATTCTTTTCAGTTCTGTTAGGAATGATCTTTGTCTGCGTAAGGCGGCTGTATATCGCATTCCTTGTAGCTGCGGCATGGCATATATTGGTGAAACTACCAGGACCGTGGAGGACCGATGTACTGAGCATAAACGGCACACACGATTACTGCAGCCAAGTAGATCTGCCGAACATTGCTTGGATACTGGTTATTCCATGTTATATAATAATACCGAGGTATTGGAATGTACGTCCAGCTATTGATGCAGTGTTATTAAAGAGGCAGTTGAGATTAAATTAGCAAGCAGCCTCATTAACAGGGACGGAGGTTTTTTTTAAACTCTCTTTGGAATCCGGCTCTCTCCCTTGTCATAAAACAGAGGGGCAGAGTCAATGTTACTTCACCTGCGAATTCGCAGTCTCACTATCGATAGCTCTCACACTGGTCATCTTTGGTGGCACTAGTGTGCAGTTTGGGATTTATCTTTCCTGCATCAGTCCGAGAAAAGAAGTTTTAAATTTGCGTGTACGTCGCTTGTCCGTTGCAGTTGCCTTGAAAATGGCGGGGTGTTCTCCTGCCGAAATATCGGCTGTCGCTGAATGTGGTACCTGGCTGAATTCCCATTCTTTATTTGAAACATGTTTTCAGTCATAAACAGTCCAATGTCGGTCTTCAAGGGCTTAGGCGGGGCGTAAAGCTTTGTGTCGTGCAGTCGTCAAGGGTGCACTGGTGGACCTTCGGTTCCGAAAGCCGATATCGATGATGTTTCGTTGGATGGTTCGCACGCTGACACTTCTTGATGGCCCAGGATTGAAATCTGCCTAAATTTGCGAAAGGGTTGCACTTCGGTCACGTTGAACGATTCTCTTCAGTCGCCGTTGGTCCCGTTCTTGCAGGATCTTATAAAAGCCGCAGAAATGTCTGAGATTCGATATTTTACCGTATTTTTTATATTCATGGTACACTCGTGAAATTGTCGTACGGAAAAGTCCCCACTTCGTCGCTACCTCGGAGATGTTGTGTCCCATCGCTCGTGCGCCGACTCTAACACCACATTCAAACTCACTTAAACCTTGATAACCTGCCATCGTAGTAGCAGTAGCCAATTTAACAACTGTGCCGGACTATCGTTGTCCGATATAGGCGTTGCCAACCGCAGCGCCATATCCTGTCTGTTTACATATCTCTGTATTGGAATACGCATGCCTATACCAGTTTCTTTGGCGCTTCAGTATATGTGCCATCTACACTGGAAACTACAGAGAGGTCACTGGTTTGTATCAGAATGTTTAAGAGACCTTTGATTGACAACTCTCTGCCATAACATCTCTTTCTGACTTCCACCAAAATCGTACGATGAACATGTCATCCAGCACCAGATATAGAACGAGATACCTCGGGAAAGTACCCCGTTACCGATGGAGAAAAAATAGAGATGGTGTGCTATTGCTCACATGTTAAACTTTGCCTAACGTGGAATCGGTAATGTTCCGTATCCAGTAGGGAGAATCATGGAGAACTGCCTAAAAATATTTACAACAGTGACGTAAAATGTGATTCGGAGCTTCGTTCACGTTGTTCGTGAATCGCTGTTTAGTCCAGCGAAATGTTCAGCACACGTTCCAACTACGAGCACCGTTGAAACGTATTGAGATTGCCATGTGAATCTCCTTGTCCTCTGATCGACGTCCCGATATATCAATGAAACATTCAAATAACTTGTTCTGTTACCACGTAGCTTGACGAAACTTTCTTCATATAAGGGAATCTCATCTACAAGAAGCCTTTGATGTGAATTTAAAAATTTTCCCATCAAACTGAATATTCAAGGAAGTTTGCTGCTAATGATATTTCGACTAGGCACCTGAGAGATAACCTTATGTCAACCGTCGAAGAGTCAAGAAGACTTAGGAAGTCGGGATTAGCAAGAAAGTTCAAGGCAATTATAATGTCACTCCTTAAACATAACAACTAGTAGATCAATAATTAACCATTTATTTAAGACCAAATTAATAAATCACCTAACATACAATCAACACATAGCCGTCTTAAAAACAATATCCAAAATGACCAATAGCTTCCTTCTCAAACATGCAGCAAATTAGAATTACTTAATGAACAATCAATCCGAAGTAATTTAAAAAGGTCGGTCAGATAAAATTTTTTTGAGCAATAACACAACCAGCAAATACGGTACACTTAATGATTCATTGGCAAGCAAATTTAAAATATGCATTTTAAATACATGAGAGATGGTAAATGTTTATCGAATGCGCAGTGATGCCAGGCTGCCCTGGGCAAAAGGTTACTGAACATAAAATGCCGGAAGCAGCAGACCAACCGTCCCAAACAACACCTAAGCGCCGGGGCCCAACCGGGAGTCACTTCCCATTAGACGGCACGTCACAGCTTCCGTGCACCGAAGCGGAACGTGGCGCCGCTCCCACACACTCCAACTGGCAGAAAACTGGAACACAAACAGACCGCAGAAAACACGGCAAACAGCAAGCAAACATCAGTTAATATGAGTTAAGAGGTCAATAAACACTATAAGTTAGAAAAACGGATAATTTCTTTCAATAGAAACTACTTAATATTAGCAGCAATATCAATGCTGTAAAACAATTAAACTAAGACTTGTAAACCAATGTTATGCTGTAAAATAATGTCAGACTTTTACACTCTCATAGTTTACCCAACAATATTTACACATATGATTAAGGCTGACAATGTGTACAAAGATGAAATAAAAATAATTTCAAGAGAATATCTCGTTATTCAAATGCACAACTTAACAAAAAAAGTAGGTTGGGGCACTTTAATTTCGTTGCATAGGTCTGCAATGTAACTGCCAATTGTGTAAGCTTGTTATGCAGAAAATCAGTACTAGACGATCAACGCCCCGACCGCAAAATCCCGCCGCCATATCACAACAGGGGCAAAGATCGTTGTACAGCCGGGTGTCATGCCAAAGAGTTGGTGTGCCAGAAAAGGCGCACCACGGCTAAAACCACCCTCTCTCAAATCTGATCAGCCCCCTCCCCTTTTATCTTACCACCACTGAAAGAAGTGAAAGAGAAATATGTAACAGGCTAGATTTGACTAAGGTGCATTCTGAACCTCTTGCCCGTTGCAAGCCCCTTAACTAACAAATTAACAGGACCTAAGACGCTGGCCACGACACACAGTCCCAAGTAGCGCTGCACAAATTTACGAGTTCCCATACCACGAGCTTTGCGACCACCGATGTTCTTAATAAACACCTTAACCCCGGTCTTAGCCTGAAAATCGCTTCTGCCTTCGTTATAACGTTCGGCTTGCCGACGATGGGCTAACTCCACGTTGTTTCGAGCAAAATGGTTCAAATGGCTCTGAGCACTATGCGACTTAACTTCTGAGGTTACCAGTCGCCTAGAAGTTAGAACTAATTAAACCTAACTAACCTAAGGACATCACACACATCCATGCCCGAGGCAGGATTCGAACCTGTGACTGTAGCGGTCACGCGGTTCCAGACTGAAGAGCCTAGAACCGCACGACCACACCGGCCGGCGTTCTTTCGAGCACGTTGCCAATTTTCCCTGAGGGTATCCGGAGTAATGGAAAACGGTAACAAGTCATTGATCTGCCAAAGATTGGAGAGGGCGAATGAACCGGATATGCCGACATTAACTCAGCCGAAACTGTCGTAGAAATTTCACGCTGGGCCGTGTTGAACTCGGAATTTAACCACGGGAGTGTGATACCCCACCTATTGGGGGATTTCACGTTGTAAATTATAAGCGCTGTCTTTAGGTTACGGTTAACTCTTTCTGCCAACGATGCTTGCGGATAGTAAAAGGGGTAGTCATAATATGCTTGATTCTAATATGGAAGCAAAACTGTTGAAACTCTCTTGACACAAAAGCAGGAGCGATATGGCTAACGAGTTGTTTCTGGGGGCCAAACCATGAAAAATTACGGGTCAGATGTCGTATGGTTATACTCGCTGTGACCCTGGTACTAGGCAGCAACCGTATAAAACGCGAAAAGTCATCCACGGTGACGAAGATGTAACGGTACCCTCCCTTAGTGTTAGGCATAGGTCTTACAAAGTCGATAAACATCTTGTCATCGGTTGCTGCTTTCTTTGATATTGAACTAGACTCAGCGGTGCGTGAGAACTGGCCTTGCTCCTTCTACAGTCCTCACACTGTCGAGCAGCCGCACAACACGGTACAGAGAAGGCCACGCCACATGAACCCGCACCTTGGCCAAAGATTTATAAAGGCCGAGGTGCCCTCCTAGTACATAATTATGGAAATACTGAAATAGAGGTGAAACTAAATCAAGTGGTACGTAAATCCTAACATATCCAGGCTTACCAACCTCTTTACAGAATATTCCATTCCTTAAAGAGTAACCGGGCAAGCCTTCACCAGCAGTGACCCTCCGCTTGATCGGACCCAAATACGGATCCTTTTTCTGCTTGGTTTTAAGGTCAACTCTGTGAGGACACTGTTCACCACTTGACTGCCAGAGTCATGCTCTCCTCCTGGCTGAGATTCGAGGTCTTCACTGAACGTACTGCTAAGGGCTTCAGCTACCTGATTGTTGGAGCCTTTTTTATGACGCACCTTAAAAGGAAAGTCGGAAATACGGACCGCCCACCTAACAATCCTTTCGGTTTTTCGAGGTCGAGCTAGGACCCAACTCACTGCTTGATTGTCGGTTTCTAGGTCGAACTATGTTCTAAATAAAATCGAAATTTCACCAAGGCGAAGAGCACTGCAAGAGCCTCAGACTCATAAACACAATAGTTCAACTCTGTAGCGGTGAGCATCCTTGAAGCAAAGGCAAGGGGACGCTTCACGCCTTGATCCTCTGCAAGAAGGAGAGCTGCTATCTCGGCATTGGAAGCATCGGTTTGGACTACAAAACGTTTCTGGAAATCGGGAACTGCCAAAACGGGACGGTTCGCAATTGCGGTCTTAATCACCTCGAAAGCACTTTGTTGGCTATCTCCCCAGGCCAACTCTTGCCTTTTCTTTCGCAAGTCATTGAGAGGGGCAGCCAACTGTGCGAAATTAGGGACGTACCTGAGAAAATAATTCGCCATGCCAATAAAACGCGCGACCTGCTTCTTTGTCCTTGGGGGCGGAAATTTCTTAATCTCACTGGTCCGCTCTTGATCAATTCTAACTCCATCGCCTGAGACAAGATGGCCTAAAAACGAAACTTGATGTCTAGCAAGAGTAATCTTGACCGGCTTAATGGTCAATCCAACGGAAGGAAATCTACGCAACACCTGCTCAAGATGGGAAAGGTGTTCTTCAAAGGTTCGGCTATACACCACAACATTATCCAGATGGTTGTACACACACTTACGTTTTAAATCTCCCAAAACAAGTTCCAACAAGAGCGACAATACAGTGGCCCCGGTAGCCAAACCAAAGGGAAGTCTGTTAACTTCAAAGCGATTCCAGTCTGTCCAGAATGCGGTAACATGTTTTGATTACTCACTAAGGGGAATCTGATGATAAGCTTGATTAAGATCAAGAACAGTGAACCGTCTCGCCCCTGAAAACCACGTAAAACAATTATGAATATCGGGTAAGGGAATGGATTCCAACACAACCTTCTTATTCAATAACCGATAATCAACTACAGATCTATAATCCTTACCGTCGGCTTTAGGAACAAGAAATATTGGTGAAGCGTACGACGATGTCGACGGTCTGATAACGCTCTCCTTTTACATAGTGTCCAATTTTTCCTTTAGGATTCTCATCTTGGGAGGGGAAAGTCTATACGGCGACTGCCGAACCGGTAGCCCATCAGCCAAATGAATGCAATATTCAGTCAGGCTAGTTACACCAAGTTTCTCAGAAAGCACTTCAGGAAACTCACCTAACAATTCTATCAACTGAGCCGCGTGATCATCAGGAAGGTGACTAACGTCAAACCTGTTGGCTTTGCTGCCCATCATACTGATCATACTGACCAAGTTAGAATGATCACACTCACACAGCGTTATCTTTTCCTCTGGTCTGAACTTAAACCTTAATGTGCGAGTAGCGTAGTCTAATAGGAACCCGATATGCTGAATGAAATCGCAGCCCAGAAGTAATCCCTTAACCACCAAGTAGGTAACTGGTCATGTAAAATCATAGATTGATAGGCTACCCTGCACTTTCCCGTGACCGCTATGGTCGCAGTTTCGAATCCTGCTTCGGGCATGGATGTGTGTGATGTCCTTAGGTTAGTTAGGTTTAAGTAGTTCTAAGTTCTAGGGGACTTATGACCTCAGCAGTTGAGTCCCATAGTGCTCAGAGCCATTTGAACCATTTTTTTGCACTTTCCCCACCATGGGCAACCCTTCCCCATTCGCAGCGCGATGATTCTACCAGGTACACCTCACTACAGATAACCTATTCAATCGACGAAACTCCACATACCATTAATGATCAATCAAGGACACCGAACTTCCGGCATCAAGCAGTCCACAAAGGGGCTCTGTTTCCACGTGAGTACAAACGTAGGGGAGAGGGGGCGTACCGGGAGCACAGATGTGTGCACATCGCAAGGGTAGCTTACGATCCCCACCCCCTCTCTTCCTATGGCATCAGAGGTTTGCCTGCGATCCCTTAGGAATAGGGCAATCGTGCACTAAGTGATTAGTGTCGCCACAGCGAAAACAATGCTTCCTAGTCTGCACAACAAATGCTCTAATGTGTGTGAAATCTTATGGGACTTAACTGCTAAGGTCATCAGTCCCTAAGCTTACACACTACTTAACCTAAATTATCCTTAGGACAAACACACACCCATGCCCGAGGGAGGACTCGAATCTCCATCGGGATCAGCCGCACAGTCCATGACTGCAGCGGCTTAGACCGCTAGGCTAGTCTGCACAACAGGCTCAGCGCGTAACTTGCTATTCGCTGGAACTAAAGATACTGTCCCTGCGCTATAATTAATACTACTGTGGAAATCAGCGAACGCGAGGGCCTGAATTGACTCCACTAGTTGGTCCAGCTCCGAAAGGCTAGTCGGCCAGCCAGAAAACACTAGCCGTGATCGATCATCAGGGCGCATCCCCTCAAGCATGTTAGATAGGACATCGGACTCAGCCATAGACATATCGAGAGCCAAGATTGCGTTACGGACTCTCTCCACGTATTGTTCTTATGTTTCGGCAGAGCTCTGCACTTGTCAAAAACACTTGCGCTCAAGTTCGATTCGCATTAGTGCTGACAATTTCCTAGCTGTAATTAAAGTTCTCAGATATTTAATAGACTGCTGACTCATTAAAACTTCTGAAACTAATGCATTTAACCCTCCTTTAGTTAATAGATACAGGAGCGAGAGAATTACCTTGTGCAGGACGCGCAAGGTATCAGCCTGAACCACCACCTTGGCTAATAACCACAAAAGCTCTTGAACCTAACTCAAATTGTCGACAGATAATTCCGGCTATCCAGTAAATAAACACATAATGGGTTGGGCAGTTTAGTAAACCCGTAGAAGGCTCCCTGACCGCGATCCTTTACGTCACAATTCTGAGTGCTATTAGGCCTCTGACTACCAACGCCCACTTGTTCCGAACTAGAGCCTTCCATATTTAAACTTAGGGCCGCGGTTCTGGTTTTCAGATCGCGCACACGACTCGTAACCTCTTTAATTTGCTGCCTCTCGGCATCTTTAACTTCCACGCACTTAAAATCTCTTAAGCGGTTCCAAAATGAACTAACTGGGACTGTATACGAGATATTTGCCTATGTGTAAGGTTCCGGTCTATCTCATCAACTGCACTCAAAATAAGCTGCAAGGCGTCACCTCTCCTCGCCAATCATTCCTTCCGGAAAGGATATCGGTAGATCCAAGTCCCCGCGCAACTTAGCTGCCAAATCCGGAGTGCTGCCCGTTGCAGGTTGTTCACGAATCATCAATTCATATTGAAAGAACTCCTTGAAATAACCAATTCCAGGACAACCACTCGAGACCGCGTCGAACAGCGGTCACCTGAGAACAATAGACAATGCAATGAAATCACAATAACCATAAATATTTACTAAACAACAAATGAGGAATGACACATATTGAAAGGAAGACAAGTCTAACCACCTCTGCCATCAGCACGTAACCACGCTCTGGATTAACAGCAGTGACTTAGGAAGTCAGGATTAGCATGGAAGGTCAAGGCCGCTGTAATTTCACTCCATAAACACAACAACTAGTAGATCAATAAATGAACCATTTATTCAAGACCACATTAAAAAACACCTAACATACAATCAACACGTGGCCGTCTTAAAAACAATATCCAAAATGACCAATAGCCTCCTGCTCAAGCAAGCAGCAAATTAGAACTCAACCAGAACAATATGTTACACTTAATATAACTCATTGGAAAGCAAATTTAAAATATTTTTTTTAAATGCATGAGAGATGTTAAATATTTATCAAATGTGCAGTGACGCCAGGCTGCCCTGCGCAAAAGGTGACTTAACTTAAAATGCCGGAAGCAGCAGAGCAGCCGTCCAAAACAACACCTAAACTCTGGGGCCCTACTGGAAGTAACTTCCCATTAGACAACACATCACAGCTTCTGTGCACCGAAGCGGAACGTGGCGCCGTTCCCACACACCCCAACTCGCTGAAAACTGGAACACAAACAGTCCGCAGAAAACACGGCCAACACCAGGCAAACACCAGTTAATATAAGTTAAGAAATCAATAAACTATATAATTTAAAAAAAACGGATGATTTCTTTCAACAGAAACTACATAATTTTTGCAGCAATATCAATGCTTTAAAACATTTAAACTAAGACTTGTAAACAAATGCAATGCTGAAACTTCCTGGCAGATTAAAACTGTGTGCCCGACCGAGACTCGAACTTTTTTTTTTTTTTTTCATTAAAACATTTATTAAAAAAAAACAATGTTACACATTCCAAATACATACTAAGTTATACATACATGAAGTTATTTAAACAAAACGGTTTGATCATTTCAATTACGCTGACGTTAAGGAAAGACAACAGAACATTGTGTTACTGACTAAATTACCAGAAAGAATTACGTTAAACATCAAGTAAAAAAAATTTTTTTAAAGGTATTTAAACTTCAACCTGAAGAAGTAACATCTGCACTTTGAATTACATGAACTGCAATCTTTACAGAAGCATAATTTCTTTATGATGGATATCAACAAGTTCGTGGGATTAAATATAAAACAATTTAATAATCATATTAGGCAATTTCTGAAATACTTGAGAATGGCGGAAAGGAGATATATATTACATTTATCAGATAGAATCTCATGGTTTTAACCAATCGATAAGGACATTTCTATAAAAACTGTCTATTTCCAAATTTCTAGTATAACCAATCAATGTCACATAAGTTCTGTACATTAACTTATAAATTTCAAACACTACTCTCTGAAGTAGAAAAAGCGCACATCATAAATATACTGTAAAATCGTAAATAGTATCCTTAAGGTAACTACAATACATAATTGTCAACACAGCCTTCTTTTTTATATTAACCAATGCCCATTCTTTCAAATACAATTTTTAACATATTGCCGAACTTTTTCTTGTGATTCGAATAGCTTCTAATTTTGTGGAACTCACACAGCATGTATACCTTGAACTCTATGAGGCTATCGGATCCTAATTTGTTAAGGACGTAGTTAATAAAGTTTCCCAGCAACCAGTACACAGCGTTATTTTTTGCTTCTGGGAAATAGCGTGCTTCAGGCCTGTGTATCAATGACAGCGATACATACTCAGGGGATGTTCTTGTAATCAGAGCTATTTGCTCCCGGATCCACTTCCAACTATTCATGTGACCACTGCAAGTATATCTATGAATTACTGTGTCAACTAGATGGCATTGTTGACATAAATTTGTTTCACAGAGTCCGATTGCATGCAGTCTTTCATTGGTGCAAACTATGTTGTTAACCGTCTTGTACCATGACGTTTTTATATTAGACGTGAGCACATTAGAACTAATGTTCTTCCAAATCTCAGTCCACTCAATGTTTGGAAATTGTCGTTCTATTTTGTTCCTTCCTTCGCTTTTCTTTCGTTCCCGCATTATGGCTCTCGATGTTAAGTGTCGGGACTGCCTGAGTTCGACACTGACATAACTAAACTCAACATAGAAAATCCTCACGTACTGTAAGCGACTGTTGATATTCTGCACGTCAATCGGGGGAAGCAGGCTTGGAGGTTTAATGATCTCGAAAAGTTGGCTGGTTATGCTTTCTCGGGAGTCTCTTATTAAATTAACTTGCCTTTTGATAAAAAGAGCAGAGGCTTTATCCGTTATATCAGTTAATCCTAGTCCACCATTTTTAGGATCTAAAGTGGCTACTTTAGCCGGTACTCTGAACACTTCACCTCTCCACAAAAAGTTGGTGATTTTAGACATTATTCTCCTCGCTATCATTCTCGGTATTGGAAACAGCTGGGCAGTATAATAAGCCTTAGCAAGGATGCATGAGTTGATATACTGTGTTCTTTGAACTTGGTTCATATAACGAGTTAAATTCTCTACAATGGCTCCTTGCACTTTATCTGCTGCAACTTTCCAATTTAAAGCCATCATTTTCATAGGGCATGCTGTCAGGGTGATCCCAAGTGTTTTATGTTGTGGGACTAATTTTGCCCACTCGACGTTTATATTATCAAAACCTCTGAGATTTAACATCTTACTTTTTTTTTCGTTTGCATTGGCTCCAGATGCTCTACAGTACGAATCAATCACTGTTGCTAGCGTGGTTACCTCATCATTGTTCCTTATAATGACCCCTATATCGTCAGCATAGGCTCTTATAACGGTTTTATTTCCTGATAATGTTAAGCCTTTTAATCTAGCATGGACATGGCGGAGGAAAGGTTCCAGCGAAATGGCGAAGAGCGACATGGACAGAGGACTTCCTTGAGGAACACCTCGTTGTATTTGCATCGGCCTGGATTGTTGACAATTCACCGCTATTTTAGCATTTATTCCAGTTGCTATGTTCTTAATCAACTGTATGACCCTATCGTTGAAACCTATTTTCTTCAATGTCTGTAGAAGATATTCATGATTTACTACATCGAACGCTTTATAAAAATCTAAAAACAATAAAGCACACTTTATGTTTGTTACCGAAGTTATAGCAATGATATCCCTGAATTCCGCTAGATTTTGAAAAATGGTTCTGCCTTGCGCACAGTTCTGATGTTGACTAATAATTTTATCTGTAAGGCATGAAATTCTCTTGTTTATTATTCTAGCTATTAATTTATAATCAGAATTCAGCAGTGAAATTGGACGAAAATTATTTAAATCTTTTTTTCCATTATTTTTGGGCACCAGAACAATTTTACTCTCCTTAAACTCAGCCGGAATCATTTTACCCTGAATAACCTCATTTACAATGTCCGTGATTTTCTCACCTACTATTGGCCAGTAACGGATGTAAAACTCTGCTGGCAGACCATCCGGTCCTGGGGATTTTTTTGGTGGTGAGGCGCACAGAGTCTCATACACGTCTTCTTCACTGACAACCTCTAGAAAATTTTCGTTGTCATCTTCTGTCAGCTGTGGGGCTAGGATGTCAAGGAATTCTTCCAAGGAAGCATCACTACTTTGATGTACAGAATATAGCTCGCAATAGTAGCGATAAATCTCGTTCATGATATCGTGCTGGGTTCTGAGAGTCGTACCGTGTTTTGTTCGAATTTCATCAATAAAAGTCCTTCTCCCGTTTTTCGTATGCTTCACTAAATGATATAGGGAAGTAATTTCATCTTCTGACACCGAATTTGCCTTCGATTTTATTTTCAACCCTTCCATTTGACTTCTCTTGATATTAAGTAACTTGGCTTTGACTTTTTTGATGTCTGCTATCCGAAGTGAGGAACCTGCGGAGACTTGATCATATAGATCTCTCAAAACGGAATAGTAATACTCTATAGTGCATTTCATTTCCCTTGCGCTCTGGGCACTGTATTGAATAAGAACTTTCTTCAACTTTGGCTTTGCCATTTTAACCCACCAGTCAATAGCAGTGGCATATCTACTACTGGCTCGCAGGCATATTGCCCATGTTTCTTTAATCAGATCTTCTAAATCATGATTTACTAACAAGGAAGTGTTCAAATTCCACTGATTCTTGAATCGGTGAACCGGCTGTCTTTTTAGATTCATGCAAGCTAAGACACTTGAATGGTCTGAAAAGTACGTAGGAATGGTTTCTACTTTTGTCACGGAAGTTTCAAGATTTTTAGAAATATATAGTCTATCAATCCTGCTATGTGATGTTGCCGTGACATAAGTGAACTCAACAGTGGAGGGGTATTTGATTTCCCATATATCTTTTAATTCTAAACCAGTAACTAGTAGTTTTAGTTCACTTGAGAAATTAAAATTAGGTAACTGATCTTTTCGATTTAAAACACAATTAAAATCACCTCCTAGTAATAACTGTCTTGGCGATTTCCTTAACAAGTATATCAGGTCATCTTTGAAGAAACGTGCCCTGTCAGCTCGATGAGAACTTCCTGAAGGGGCGTACAAGTTGATGATAGTCACATCGTAGATATTTAGTCCTATTCCCCTTCCGGATTCCAGTCGTTCCACCTCGCTTACTGTAATCCCTTCCCTCACCAAAATAGCTGTTCCAGCACTTGTTTCGGGAGACACATTTATGTAACTGACAAAGCCGGGAATTACCAACTCCGAAACTAGAACTTCTTGTAATAGGGCAATATCAGTCGCGGATTCGTACAGAAATTCCTTAAGGGCCGATAATTTCAAACCGGTCGTGATTTTATTTATGTTTATAGTGGTGACAGAATAAGATTGCGTCATTGTGTTTTCACTATGTAGTTGTTTTGATGAACTAATTTAGTTTCCTTTGGTTCAGGGTTCAGCTAAGCTGTAACAGTTTTCTCGGAAGGCTGAACATGGAATAACACTTCCATCTGTTTATTAGTTACTGTCCCGTTTTTTTCTGCTTCTGATGTTTTCTCTTGTAACGCAAGCAGAATGATTTCCTGGTAAACTTTCTGATTTTTCCTCCAGTGATTCGTGTACGACCGTTTCGGACTGAACATTCTTTGGGCTTGGGTCGCCCCTACCGGATTTTCCCTTCCCTTGGTTACGAGCTACATTCTCATTTGGTTGCGTCGGTATTTTACTTCGCGGCTTATCTGGAGCAGCAGCAGACGCTTTCGCAATTTCGGTTGCCGGCGCCTGCCCTGAGGTGTTGACCGTGATTTCAGTTTGGCCACCACTTCCTCGTTCTTTATTAATTTCACTCACTTTCTGATCGAGGGAAACAAATGGAGACTGCAGTTTTGCATCCTCTCCCTGAATTTGTTTATTATCAGATAGATTCTGATCTTTGCAATCGGCTACTGCACCTGTTGTTTCTTGCACATTAATGCTGTTTACACCCCCTTCATTTTCTGGTACCGTATGTGTATTATCTTTCTGTTCATTAGTTTCCATTCGCATTTTGCCTTCAGGTTCCTCTGCCTCCTCATCGCACTGTTTTTGCTTGCGTAGTGAGGGAGTGGGACAAGACAGCTCGTCCTCTGAACAACTATCAGTTATCTCCAGAGGTCGTTTTTTCGGTTGCGTTTCAGTTTCACGAGTAGTGGCAACAGGGTTTCCTTTTGTTGTTAACGGGGGAAATTGACTGTTATCGTGAAGGGACACACCAGTTTGGCCTGCTGCGTTAACATCCTCAACCAGTTGTTCCGGGCTATTCTCTGGTAACAGATCATTTAAGGTAAGCTTCTGACGCTGTATCAAATTACTTTTAAGAACAACAGTTCGCCGCGGACATTCCTGTCTGAAGTGGCCGGTTTCGTTACATATATGACATGTAGCTTCCTGACCTGTATAAACAATTTGTGCCTTATACCCACAAACAGTTATGTGGGACGGAATATTCGTCTTAACGTCCATCTCTACACTGCGGACACCGTTAAAACACTGCAGTTTAAAGCGAGGCGACCATCTTTCATTTGCAATTGATTTAACGTCTCCGTAGTTTGAAAGAGCTTCCTTAATCTTATCATTTTCAATTTCAATGGGAAGATTCAAGACACGAACGGTTTTGTAATGAATGTCCGCTCTATAGATGGAAACCTTACTTTTATAACCATTTCTATGCACAAAATCTACTTCATAGCCCCACTTTCGTAACACTTTATCAACAGTCGAAGCACTGATTAACTTGACAAAAACACAGTATTTTTCCTGATCCAGTTGCCAGGTATGAACGGTTTCAGAATTTAGTCCAATTACCTGTGTAATCCAGTCATCTATTTCCAGGGATGTCGGCTGAACAGGACGGGATTCCTTGTCAAACGCAAATACCAGAGTATTCTTCCTGAGGTTTGTAGCCATGGTTAATTCAGCGAAGCAATTTCGGTTAAACAACCGAAATTCCACGTAGCAGCAGCAAGACCAGAAAGAGCGATCAGATCACAAGGAACAGGAACGAACACGGAGATTAACGGACGGACAGCACTCGGCGAAGCACAAGTACAGCGATGTAAACACTGAAGCGCAGCGCAACAGTTAACAACGGCCACTCGCGAGCGCGGCTGAAACGGAACTGAACTCGGGACCTTTGCCTTTCGCGGGCAAGTGCTCTACCAACTGAGCTACCGAAGCACGGCTCACGCCCGGTACTCACAGCTTTACTTCTGCCAGTACCTCGTCTCCTACCTTCCAAACTTTACAGAAGCTCTCCTGCGAACCTTGCAGAACTAGCACTCCTGAAAGAAAGGATATTGCGGAGACATGGCTTAGCCACAGCCTGGGGGATGTTTCCAGGATGAGATTTTCACTCTGCAGCGGAGTGTGCGCTGATATGAAACTTCCTGGCAGATTAAAACTGTGTGCCCGACCGAGACTCGAACTCGTGACCTTTGCCTTTCGCGGGCAAGTGCTCTACCAACTGAGCTACCGAAGCACGACTCACGCCCGGTACTCACAGCTTTACTTCTGCCAGTACCTCGTCTCCTACCTTCCAAACTTTACAGAAGCTCTCCTGCGAACCTTGCAGAACTAGCACTCCTGAAAGAAAGGATATTGCGGAGACATGGCTTAGCCACAGCCTGGGGGATGTTTCCAGAATGAGATTTTCACTCTGCAGCGGAGTGTGCGCTGATATGAAACTTCCTGGCAGATTAAAACTGTGTGCCCGACCGAGACTCGAACTCGGGACCTTTGCTTTTCGCGGGCAAGTGCTCTACCAACTGAGCTACCGAAGCACGGCTCACGCCCGGTACTCACAGCTTCACTTCTGCCAGTACCTCGTCTCCTACCTTCCAAACTTTACAGAAGCTCTCCTGCGAACCTTGCAGAACTAACACTCCTGAAAGAAAGGATATTGCGGAGACATGGCTTAGCCACAGCCTGGGGGATGTTTCCAGAATGAGATTTTCACTCTGCAGCGGAGTGTGCGCTGATATGAAACTTCCTGGCAGATTAAAACTGTGTGCCCGACCGAGACTCGAACTCGGGACCTTTGCCTTTCGCGGCAAGTGCTCTACCAACTGAGCTACCGAAGCACGACTCACGCCCGGTACTCACAGCTTTACTTCTGCCAGTACCTCGTCTCCTACCTTCCAAACTTTACAGAAGCTCTCCTGCGAACCTTGCAGAATTAGCACTCCTGAAAGAAAGGATATTGCGGAGACATGGCTTAGCCACAGCCTGGGGGATGTTTCCAGAATGAGATTTTCACTCTGCAGCCATGTCTCCGCAATATCCTTTCTTTCAGGAGTGCTAGTTCTGCAAGGTTCGCAGGAGAGCTTCTGTAAAGTTTGGAAGGTAGGAGACGAGGTACTGGCAGAAGTAAAGCTGTGAGTACCGGGCGTGTGTCGTGCTTCGGTAGCTCAGTTGGTAGAGCACTTGCCCGCGAAAGGCAAAGGTCCCGCGTTCGAGTCTCGGTCGGGCACACAGTTTTAATCTGCCAGGAAGTTTCATATCAGCGCACACTCCGCTGCAGAGTGAAAATCTCATTCTGGAAGCATCCCCCAGGCTGTGGCTAAGCCATGTCTCCGCAATATCCTTTCTTTCAGGAGTGCTAGTTCTGCAAGGTTCACAGGAGAGCTTCTGTAAAGTTTGGAAGGTAGGAGACGAGGTACTCGCAGAAGTAAAGCTGTGAGTACCGGGCGTGAGTCGTGCTTCGGTAGCTCAGTTGGTAGAGCATTTGCCCGCGAAAGGCAAAGGTCCCGAGTTCGAGTCTCGGTCGGGCACACAGTTTTAATCTGCCAGGAAGTTTCATATCAGCGCACACTCCGCTGCAGAGTGAAAATCTCATTCTGGAAATGCAATGCTGTAAATTAATATGAGACTTTTACACTCTCATAGTTTATTCAACAATATTTACTCATATGATTAAGGCTGACAATGTGTACAAAGATGAAACGGAAACAATTTCAAGACAATATCTCGTTATTCAAATGCACAACTTCACAACAATAGTAGGTTGGGGCACTTTAATTTCGTTGCATAGGTCTGCAGTGTAGCTGTCAATTGTGTAAGCTTGGTAAGCAGAAAATCAGTACTAGACTGTGAGCTAATATCTTCAGTACCTTACAGTTACTGCATCTTTTGGGGACGCTGATTTCCTTAAAGTTAAGTAGTGACTGCTAGTTTCCATGCGATCACACACCTTGCCGGCTGCTCTTTCTTCAACAACACATACATTAGGGTAACCAACCAACAAGTGATAGTCACTACAACGCAAATAGTTCCACGAAGCTGCGCGGGATTAGCCGAGCGGTCTAAGGCACTGCAGTCATGCACTCTGCGGCTGGTCCCGGCGAAGGTTCAAGTCCTCCCTCGGGCATGGGTTTGTGTGTTTGTCCTTAGGATAATTTAGGTTAAGTAGTGTGTAAGCTTAGGGACTGATGACCTTAGCAGTTAAGTCCCATAAGATTTCACACACAGTTCCACGAAACGAAGGCACCAAAACCACTTACACCTTCGATGGAGAGCGTTGTTCGAGATGGTCTCGAGGAATCGGTCTGTCCGAGAAACCAGGCACCAAAGCAATGCGATGAGCAACGCCAGGAGTTGACAGCAGGCAGGTGCACCACAAACTTGTGACCGTCCTGCAAGGTAGACCGTCCGCGCCGCTGCTGGCCGAGACCGCGTGTTTTGCTCCTTCGTCCCCTCAAGCACGTCCTAGCGCCTCGTAGCGAGTCCGGCGACCAACTCCACGACCGCCAAATCCCGCCGCCATATCACAACAGGGACAAAGATCGTGGTACAGCCGGGTAATCGATAGTCGAGGCAAAGAGCTGGTGTGCCAGGAAAGGCGCACTACGGCTCACTGATTATTCAAGGAAGTTTCGGGCCAATGATATTTCGACTAGGCACCTGCCAGATATCTTTAGGTCTACCATCGGAGAGTCAAGAATACTTTCTTAGACCCGCAGCTTATTACCGCGCTGTGAGTATTCCACGCATGAGTTAAGAAAGTAGTTGCAAGCTGACCACGCAACCGAACGACCAGTCTCCTCGGCTTTGGTACTGAAGAACAAAACTGTCCTCATGCTTGTCGTTTGCATGGCCATCGGTTGATTCTCTCTTCTTTCGCTACACCAAATCGTGGAAATATTGGGATATCACGTATTATCCAGTTGGTAACAATTGTCACGGTACGTCACGTATTCGCTATTAGTATTTAATAACATCTGGAAATGATGCATCTGCATACTCCATTAAATTTCCAGTGCAAATACAATGTTGAGCTGTCGCAGGGTTGGTTGGTTTTATATGACGATTGCAGTGCTGATTTTCTTCCAAGAAGGCCTACAGAAGCGATCATACTGGCAAGGTATTTTGTAGATTCCACCTTCCACAATAACAAATAGTTCTACATTGATCTCTGGCGATCTGAGGTTTTGGATGATGGATGCAAAATTAATTTCACATGAAATTTATAGCTATCTCGAATAAAATATTGCCTTTGCTGACAGTGCCCTCTTAATCTGTTTACTAGAACTTCCATTATCTCTGAACACTATCCTTAGATGAGAAAAGATATTTGGACAGAAGACTATCTAAGCTCTGTGTACAAATCTTTTAAGCGCAATCATAGTTGGCTGGAAACATATGTCAGTATGATAAGACGTATGATAAACTAAATGACCCAGATAGTCATCATCTTCCTGTTAAAAATATCCAGAAAAATTAGAGAACGCTTTTGTGAATGAAACTGAGGTGATGTAAAATCTCCATTAATTGATCTTCTCCATGAGGTCACACTATGGAAGAATCGAGTACATACCTGGGTTAAAGGTCTATGACTCCAGCGCATCTCTCTTCAAAGTCGTCTATTTTACCGACGATCCCACGAAATAGCGGTAGTGTTATTGAATAGTAATCAGAAACGTCCTGGGTCCTCTTCCCGAGTCCAAACACTGCTTACGTTTTGAATAGATGCTCTCAGCAATGGATGCAAAGTATTTCAAGTCAAGAAAAAAGCGTTGTCAAAGAGAGAGAGGAAGGGGGGGGGGGGGGTATAGGACAGTTGCAGGACAACATCTTGTCCTTGAATATCAAATCAAATATCTGTCAGTTGTCTAATTTCCAGACTGTTATTTTGTTAGGCTACCAGTTTCGATGATATATTACCTCATCTTCAGGCCCCCTGACCCACGTGTAGGAATATTCCAGTCTCAGTGCAGCAGACGATCGCGGTATAAAGTAGAAATCTACAGATACCACTCTTTGAATTGTGGCCCCTACTTTGCCCGGAACCGAGGTTGGAATGACCCTACATATCGGCCAGTGGGCATAGAGCTGGCGTAATACATCGCCGAAATTGGTAGCTCAGTAGAATAAGTTTAGAAATTAGGTGACTGAAAGGTGTTTCATCTGCCATTCTGTACTGAAGATCCGACTCTGAAAAGATTGTAAAGGGACATCCTCCTCTAGCATTACTTTTTCACAGCAGTAGTAGTTAATTCCAGAAACATTTTTCGAATTTTGAACAGGTCAGTACTATCTCATCTGCTTTCTTGAAAAATTTCATGTAATTTTATACACAACATGTTATATTTCAAGCTAAAATTTATCAAAAGGAATTATTTTATTTTCGTTGTTACCATCGATATTTATTAGCTCTGAATGTACAGTTGAAACTCTTTATCAGAAACATTTAAAATTACAAAATATTTGGCAGACTTAAAATTTCTATCATTAATTACGCAATCTAGTACCGTTTACGTTTATTTCTGAATTCATTTATAAAATAATAATCTAAGCTAATAGAAATACATCTGTCAAGAAAAATTGTAAACCCTTTAGAATATTTTCAGAGTGAGGTAGTACTAAGCAAGCCTCTGATGTGATCGGAAGTTTTTTGGAATTTTGGGAAAAAATGTAATTTCGGCTTTGTCAGTGTGAAAATTTAAAGACAATGTGATAGAGTAAAATGTAGGACAATAAAGTGTCGTGACAAAAATTCTGCAAAAGACATTATTCAAAATTACTTAGATCAGTGGAACCATGAGAACCTAAAATGTGAGAATGTCAGCTGAAAGAATCAGACCCACAGACATGAAGAGGAAATATAGGTAAACAGGAAAAAATAAGTACATATTGTGAATCTTACTCCTCTCGAATCTTCCGAAAAGACTTCACTATTGTGGATAGTAGCAACAACAAAAAAAGTAGTAGTAGATTGCAAGACGGACATACAGAGTTTTTCCCTTGGTGTACACTTCCCCTACAAACGGAAGAATTAGCCATGATCAGCGACATGAAGAAGCGGAAGACACTGTAAACAAATGTATAATAAAAGTACAGTATATCGTGTATCCATAGGACTCGTGTTCTGTAAAATAATGAAATAGGGTTTCCATTTTCAGAGATGGAAAATAATACTATCTTTAGATTAACATCACAAAAATGTTGTTGTTGTTGTGGTCTTCAGTCCTGAGACTGGTTTGATGCAGCTCTCCATGCTACTCTATCCTGTGGAAGCTTCTTCACCTCCCAGTACCTACTTCAACCTATATCCTTCTGAATCTGCTTAGTGTATTCAGCTCTTGGTCTCCCTCTACGATTTTTACCCTCCACGCTGTCCTCCAGTACTAAATTGGTGATCGCTTGACGCCTCAGAATATGCCCCACCAACCGATTCTTTCTCCTAGTCAAGTTGTGACACAAATTTTTCTTCTCTCTAATTCAGTACCTCCTCATTAGGTATGTGATCTACCCATCTAATCTTCAGCATTCTTCTGTAGCACCACATTTCGAAAGCTTCTATTCTCTTCTTGTCCAAACTATTTATCGTTCACGTTTCACTTCCATATATGGCTACACTCCATACAAATACTTTCAGAAACGACTTCCCCACACTTAAATCTATACTCGATGTTGACAAATTTCTCTTCTTCACAAACCTTTCCTTGCCATTGACAGTCTACTTTTTATATCCTCTTTACTTCGACCATCCTCAGTTATTTTGTTCCCCAAATACCAAATTCATTTACTACTTTAAGCCTCTCATTTCCTAATCTAATTCCCGTAGCATCACCTGATATAATTCGACTACATTCTATTATCCTCGTTTTGCTTATGTTGATGTTCATCTTATATCCTTCTTTCAAGACACTGTCTATTCCGTTCAACTGCTCTTCCAAGTCCTTTGCCGTCTCTGGCAGAATTACAATGTCATCGGCGAACCTCAAAGTTTTTACTTCTTCTCCATGGATTTTAATACCTACACCGAATTTTTCATTTGTTTCCTTCACTGCTTGCTCAATATAGAGATAGAATAACATCAGGGAGGGGCTGTAACCCTGTCTCACTCCCTTCCCAACCACTGCTTCCCTTTCATGCCCCTCGACTCTTATAACTGCCATCTGGTTTCTGTACAAATTGTAAATAGCCTTTCACACCATGTATTTTACCCCTGCGACTTTCAGAATTTGAAAGAGAGTATTCCAGTCAACATTGTGGGAAGCTTTCTCTAGGTCTACAAATGCTAGAAACGTAGGTTTGCCTTTCCTTAATCTAGCTTCTAAGATAAGTCGTAGGGTCAGTATTGCCTCACGTGTTCCGATATTTCTACGGAATCCAAAACTGATCTTCCCCGAGGTCGGCTACTACTAGTTTTTCCATTCGTCTGTAAAGAATTCGTGTTAGTATTTTGCAGCCGTGACTTATTAAACTGACAGTTTGGTAATTTTCACATTGTCAACACCTGTTTTCTTTGGGATTGGAATTATTATATTCTTTTTGAAGTCTGAGGGTATTTCGCGGAATGCCGGACATTTGCCACGCTGGACATTTGCCACGCCGGACATTTGCCACACTTGCCCCTTCGCCAGGTAGCTTGAGTAGCGATCCCTGAGGTAAGGGACGCCCTTTCCCGCACTACCTCTGTCCGCTTTCAAACCGCCGTCTCCACATCTTACTCGATACAACCAGTACGTAAGCGACCTTCTTCTGTGACATCTTGGCCAAATACAGAGCTTCTTCTCCGAAATCGAAATATTTACAACTTTCGGGAAACGAAAGCAATACCGACGATTATGTCAGTATGTAATTAGTTCTGCCAAGTATAAATATAGATTCCTCTGTCTGTACGGTAGATTCCTTTCGCGCTTACTGATTGCGATAGAAACAGTCCATCGGCATGGGAGCAACAAGAAAGAATCGATGAAACGTGAATGCAAATATACGCTAATCATTTCTTTTTTATCACTGAATTTGTGCCTACTTTAATAATTACAACTGCATACCCAAAAACAATAGGAAAAGAATAAATGGGTTTGTAAATGTTTGAAAAGAAGAACGACATACTCCATATTAATTCACTCTCTAAAAATATTAGTTAATTAAGTGAAGCGGGACAATGTTCAAAACATAACTGAAAACACGCTCACTAAATAGAGATAAGATCATCTATGATTGACATGTCATCTAAAGTCGACTTACAATTTTAAAATGTTAGAAATAAGGAAATGAAGTAATACAGAATGCTACGCTTGAAACGTACGTTGTTGTTCCACATTGTTTAGCTCTGGTATTTACAGTGTCACAGAGAAAGCATCTTAGGTTCTGGAGGGAAAAGCCGTAATTCTAATTATCTGCACTACAATAAAAACAAGAAGGACAACTTAAGGAAAAATAATGTAAGCTCACAATCGACTTTGAAGCAGATAGTTCCTGTGACTTGGTATGGGCAGAGGTTATATTCGACAACCGGAATAAATTAATAACTGGCTCCTTTTACTTACCCCCTGTCTCAGATGATACAGTTGCTGAACAGTTCAAAGAAAAGAAAACTTGAGTCTCATCACAAATAAGTACCCTACTCACACAATTAAAGTTGGCAGTTACTTCAATCTACCTTCCGCATATTGACAAAAATACATTTTCATACCCTATTGTAATTAGAAAACAACTTCCGTAATTGTTCTAAATGCTTTTTTTTTAAATTATTTGTAACAATTACTTGACGAGGCCATTCAAATTGTAAATGGTTACGAAAACACACTTGACCTCTTAGCCACAACTAATCCCGAGCATCACGACGGATACAGGGATTAGTGAACATGCAGTCGTAGAGAGGCTCACTTCCGTAACAAGGAAATTCACCAAAACTAAACGCGAAATATATCTGCTTATATAAGCAGCTAAAAATTCGCGTGACGTCTTTCTAAGAAATAGTCTCCAATCCTTCCAAACTATGTAAATGAAGACCATATTTTGCTTAAGTTCAAAGAAATAGTATCAACAGCACTCGAGATATTCATACCAAATAAATTAATAAGAGACGGAACTGATCCCCCATGGTACACAAAACACGACAAAAAGCTGTTGCAGGAGCACCGCAAAAGGCACGTATAATTTAGACGAACACAAAATCTCCAAGATTGGTGAAGTTTTACTGAGGCTCGAGATTTGGTGCGGATTTCAATGCGAGATGCATTTAAATAGTTTCCACAACAAAACTCGCTCTAGAAATGTGGCGGAAAATCCAAAGAGATACTGGTCCCATGTTAAGTAAACCAGCAGTAAAGTACCTTTACTGCGCGACAGCGACGGTAATGTTACTGATGACAGTGCCACTAAAGTGGAGTTAGTAAATGCATTTTCCGAAATTCCTCCACCAAAGAAGACGAAGTAAATATTCCAGAATTCGAAATGAGAACAGCTGCAAACATAATTTAGAAGTAGATATCCCTGGTGTTGCAAAGCTACTGAAATTATACTGGCAGTGACAGAGGAAATGATCAAATATCTTTTCAAAAAGTCTCTAATGTATAAGAAAAGTAGGTCTAATATATTTGTTTCTGATGTTCTTTAGTAACAATTAATTTTCAGTAATAAGCTCCTTGCTTTTACTAACCTGTTCAAAGATAATCAACAATTTAGTAAGAAATTTTAATTTTTGAAGGACTATATCTAAATGTACTTAAGTAGATTTACATCTACTATAAATGTTTGCAGCTAAACTTAAATAAAAAATATTTGAGGTGCCAAAATTGTCAACCTTAGCATCAGATCAGTTTTGGGATGTCAATTTTAGGTGCAATTCAAAGGTTCAGTTCCCATTTTATTTTACGAAAGCATTTACTATCAGTTTAACAAACCATGATATTTTAGGTGATAGTTGCGATTCTGAAGCTTAAGAAAATTATTTTAGAACCCACAATTATTTAATAGTATGGCCATAATATTGGAAGGTAGAAAAAAAGTTATCTTAACGTGACAACAAAAGGGATACTTTTGTGAGGCTTGAAACACTTTTTAATTTTTACATTAAAGGCTGATTCGCGTCACACTTTGCACAGGCTTTGGACCGTGAAAATAATAAATGACCATTACCATTCTGGTGTGTGTAAAATCAGCCTAAACACGCTGAGCTAATGTACACTCTATTTACAATTACAATTTAGTATTAGCTCCGAAAATGCTGCTTCAATGTTTTAATAATTTTATCTCAGTAACCTGCGAGGACTCAGTGGTCTTCATAGCTTTTAATACATTATTTTTAACATATTTTAGTCCAGTTTCTGGGCAATGGCTTTCAAGCAAGGCCTAATGTTGCCAGTCTCTTCATAATTCTTTACGATTCTCTCTACCCTGTCATCCAGCTTCAAGTACTTCTTCTTCCTCTTCTTACCTTCAAGATTCATTTCTAATTTCATGTACATGCAGTTTGTGAGCTCTGCTTCCTTTTTCAAGCACTCCACCAAATAGTAGATTTTAGAGTGAGAGTTTCCAATAATACTACTTATTTAGTTGTGCTATCCTTCAACAGCATTCGTCGTTCGGTGCCTTTTCCGTAACAGTCCCGCATTTCTATTGCGATATCCTCATTCTCTAGCCAGTTATATCCACAAAGTAGTAAAAAAATTGAGAGAACCTTCCGTTATCAGGAGCTTCTGCATAAATCTCAATCCTCCGGTTTTACAACTGCCAGCGCTGCACACATGCTGAAGTGAAGTCTTAAATCCTCGTACTAGCGGTACTCCTCAGTTAGACAGAGAACTCGAATTCTTCTCCATAAACTTTTCTTCATATGGAAATAGAATCCATTTATTTCAGTTGTGAGAAAAACTTGAGGAATGGCCGATAAAGCAGCTGCCTCAAAGTCCACCTTTACTTGTTTTGACACCACTTAGAGACTGCCTGTTTTATCAGACGAAACAGACGAACATATGTGTCTTTCTTCTTATTAGGGAGCAGTGCAAATACAGTAGGAAGAATGATAATTTCTTTAATCGGGCATCTTAAGTCTACGTGTATGGTATAGATCTGTGCAAACTGCTTGCTGCATCTCTTAAATGTTCCATCCATAAAAAAATGGGAACATGTTTTTAAACTTTCTTTTCCTTTGCTTCCACTAAAAATCATTATTCTCACCTCAAATCTATCGTCTTCCAGAAGGAAACTACTGCCATCTCCCATTTTTAATAGATCTTCATGAAGATCAATTTCATAAGAGTTCTTAGGCTCTTGTTGGTACCCCCATTCTTGACTCCATCGACGAAGCATGGTTGTCTTCATAGATTCTGAATTAGGCATCACTGTAACGAAGTCATAAACTTTGTTATGTAGATTTCCCTTTTCATCCGCTTATATCTCCGATAACTGTGTAGTTTCTTCTCGAGACCTTCTCTTCGCTCTTTCCACTTGCTTTCTCACTTTCAGAGCTGCATCGTCAGGTGGTCCACAGAGATGTTTTAATACGCTCAACACTTCTCCGTTCCTCGAAAGCAGTTTTCCTTTGCAATGATCCGCTTTTCGGCATAAGCACACCCATGTAACACCTTCTTTAGATTCCCTCTGTTTAAGATACACGTAACCTTTCTAATGTGCAGGAGGCCTGCCCTTGTTTGTTGTAATAACCTCCATACTGATGGTCACGTTAGGAACTTCTAAAGCAAACTGGGCGGGCGAGTGAGGAGGAGAAGGTGGAGGAGGAGGAGGAGGAGGAGGGTGGGTGGAGACAAGGGACCAAACCCTTTGGCGCAGCTAAAACGTGGCAAATGTCCGGCGTGGCAACTGTCCGGACACCATTTCGCCTGTCTCATACACCTTGCTCACCAGATGGTAGAGTTTTGTCAGGGCTGGCTCTCCCAAGGCTGTCAGTAGTTCTAATAGAATGTTGTCTACTCCCGGGGCCTTGTTTCGAGTCACAAAAATAATTTTAGATAATTATTACTTACAAATATATTGATGAATGTTTCAATTTCAGTAAATATGGAATGCGTGCTTTTAGATCATTTTGGTTCATATGAAATGTGTGCTTTTACATTGTTTTCAACAAGGCTTCAAATTTAGGTTTTACGTCAGCTTCGACCTCTTCTTCAACGTTGGTAGGAAAAATAAAAAATGTTTTCTTCTGTAAGACGTTTAAGAATATTCAAATTGTCTTCCATGAAGTTTGTTGAGGGATATAGCCTATATTGTTAGCAACCGGAGGAATAAACACGAGAGTAAGAAAAGTGTAAAGATACAACAAAAATACTAACTATCTCACTGCACTGATTACGCTCTTGTGACCCAATAGAAAATTCGATGCGAGGGAGAAAATGGTTGGAAGGATGTGTGTTGCAGTACCAATGTAAATTTACTTTTTTGTAGCTTAGGAACAAGCGTAAAGCATGTATGAACCTGAAAGAACGTAAGAGATATACTGGAATGTACTGCCTAAGTGTTAGGCATCCAAGGAAGTCACGTGTGCATCGATATGATACCGAATACTTCTCATTAATCTTTTGGGCGTCTCGCACTTGGGTGAACGTGAAACGAGAAACGCCTGTCCGTCTGCTCTGTGAGAAACGATGAGTAGCTGACACCTGGCGGCAACTCAGCTGCGAACGGTGACTGCGAGCACAGTGCGACAACAAAGGGCCAAAGGGCAGCTCGGCATCTGGCGTGACAAATGAGCTCCGCCGAGTGTTAATGGCTCCCGCGGGACGCGTCTGCCCCTTGCTGAAGTTGGCCAGCCTGCAGGGACAGGTGCGTCTCCTCACTCCGCCACGCTCTGCAGGCGAACTTCACCAGGTGCTCAGTGTGTTGCAATTATTCTCAAACGGTTAAACAGGACAATGAGGAACTTGCTTGCGAGTGACAATTAGAAGTTGTCTATAACCTTGGCAGTGCTACATTCCTTGGCATTAAAGCTGCACAACAATGAAGACACCATGCAATAAACGTCCAATTGTTGTAAAGTGAGCTACAAGCTTGGATAGCAAATGATTGGCACATGAGCACAGCCACACATAGTACTCAGGAGTAACAGCATCTTCGTGTATTTAAGGACAAATTGCACAGCGGGTTTCTCACTCTGGAATCACAATCGAATGTGTCCGTATTGTACAACAACAGGGTCGTTGTCTATGGAGACCGCATTTTGTGGTCCCGTGGTATGAGTGCTCCCAATGATCTGACCACCCAATGGGATTATGAAATCGAATAGTGCAGGACAGGCATACTCAAGGCCATGCAGCGTCTCAATGCCACCAACATCGTAGAGGAGAGACACATTACTTGCCCAGACGCTTACACTCGTGCTGCCACGTCACTTATTTTGACTCAGAAAACGGGCTCTTTTGCAGAAAGAGCTGAGTACATGTGGATAATGCGACGACGTATGGAACACAACGGACTCTATAAACAATAAACACGGCGATCTCTGTTTCGCGTTTCCTCGTACAGAGAGAGAGGTGCGCCGACAGTAATGCGCCCAACGACATCGCTGAGTTGGGTTGGGTTGTTTCAGGGAGAAGACCAGACAGCTAGGTCATCGGTCTCATCGGATTAGGAAAAGACGTGGAAGGAAGTCGGCCGTGCCCGTTCAAAGCAACCATCCCGGTATTTGCCTAGAGCGATGTAGGGAAATCACGGAAAACCTAAATCAGGATGGCCGGACGAGGGATTGAACCATCGTCCTCCCAAATGGGAGTCCACTGTGCTAGCCACTGCGCCACCTCTCTCGGTGACATCGCTGGACACAGGAGTGACACCACATTATCTTTCCAGACGAGTACCAGTTCTGCTTACAGCATCACGATTGATGTATCCATGCGTGGAGGTTCCCCACAGAACAGGCGCTGATTTCATTCCACATCTTCATTTGAGACCAGCATCAGGATTCAATTATGGGCGAGCTGAATACACAAAACGAACGTTCCTGGACTGCACAGCATACATTACATTTCTGACGTGTCAAGGCTGGTAGTTGTGCCCTATGTATGTAGTCTGCATGACAGTAGCTTTCAGCAAGATAACAGGAGTCCATATTTTGCCCGTGCTGTCGTCACCTACTTCGATACTCAGGTGTTAGACTTTTCCCCTGGACAGCACCTTCTGTAGGTCCCTCACCCACTGGAAACATCTGGCCATGGACTGCCGAGGGAGTGGCACAGTGCCAGTCGTCAAGCACTCGATTTAACTCAGTTGTAGAACTGAGGGCACATTGAATGACGTACACATCATCCAAACTAAAGTCCACTGGACGTCCAGCTGGGTTTCAGATATTGTTCCAGCTTGACACGGAATTTTGCGTCCTAAATTTCGCACCCTATATACTACCAAATCTCCTCCAAATTTAATCATATCTTCCTGATTTACTGTACGTGCACAGCGCGGAAAATTACGTTCCTTTCTATCCCTCTAGGAGTGTTAATAGTAATTGCCAGCAGTGTAGATGAATGGAAAAGTAGTACCCTCTGCTCAGGGTAGCCCTTTTTGTAACGCTAATCACTACCTTCTAAACAGGCACACCTCTCTACCCAACATTACAAATCTGTGGTTAAATGAACCTGAACGAAACTAAACAGTGGTTAATTGATGATCTATTCACATGATCGGTTTCTCTGCGTTAAAGTAGCATCTTCATTTGATAAGTAATGTGGCACAGATTAGCATAGGGGTTAGGCCTCCAGTGTTCCTAGGTACTAAATACAACCCCATGAAGAGGGGAAATTACCGATAAATAATAACCGACAGAGCCTTGGGGCGAATAGTGCAGAATGTGAGGCACCTGCAATTGGTTGTCGCGAGAGTAAAGCACTGGAGGCGGTCTGTTGTATACTATTTGGCGGGGATCGCCATCCGACCGGAGGCTCAAGTGGACGCTAGTGGTCTTCCACCGTTGAGTAGCGTTTCCGGTCGGATGGCGATCCCTGCTAAGGTTAGTATACAGGTGACTGCCTCCACTGCTTTACTCTGGTGACAACCAACTACGGGTGCCTCATCTCCTGCATTATTCGCTCCAGTACTCTGTCGGTTATTATTTGTTGATCAGTTGCCCTCTTTAAGCGGTTGGATTTCGTGAGTGCGATCGTTGGGGGCGACTCCGTATGCTAATTAATGTGACACTATGTATCACTTGAAGACGCTGCTTTAATGCAGCAAACCCAGTCGTGTGAATAAATCAACAATTATGAATTGTTTACGGTTTTATTCGAGACCAATGTACCATGAATTTCAACGACTGCGCCTGCCAGTGTTACATGACTGTATGTGACCAACAGTCGAGTAAAGAAAAGAGGGTGTGTTTCAGATAACTGAATTATAGATGTGTATTTGGGTTTGTGCGATGAAAGCAGGCCTACCGTTCCACTTTCACTGGCACTACCAAACTGATCATACAGCTCCATCGATTTCGGCTTTTAAGTCCCACCAGTGCTACATCCGTGGTGTTTTGTCTTGATCGTAAGCATTCTCTGTGAGCTAGTAACCTCCTTCTATAAATGTAGCTATCTGATTCCTCGTAGAAACACACGCTTCATTGTTAACCGTCCCCGTTGTTAGTAACATTCTCGCGTGAGATGCTTTCCTCCTAAAACTAACAACTGTGTCGTTCATTCAATGGCAGGTGATGTAATGAAGCAGACGTGCATCACAGAGGGGTTAACGGATATCTGCGAAACGGATTCAAATTTTCTTTCTCCCCACTCAGTACCCATTTTACATAATGTATGAGAATTGTGTCTTAATTGTGTCTGTTAGGAGTAGGTGACCGTAATGAGTCCTCCAGATTAACGTCCCCAAACGGTGGACGAATCGTACGTAATCAATAGTGTCACGTGCCCTCACTTCACGAGACGCAGCTTTGTAAATGCGAAATTTTTTTCTTTGTGCCATCTGATGCGGCCCACTACGAAATCGTCTCGTGTGCCAACCTCTTCATCTTGCAGCCCACGTCCTCATTTATTTGTTAGACTTATAGCAATCTCTGTCTTCCTGTACTGTTTTACCCTCTACAGCTCGCTCTAGTACCATGGATGTGATTCCGTGATGTCTTAAATGTCCTACCATCCTGTCCCTTCATGTTATGAGTATTTTCCATGTATCCATTTTCTCGCTGATTCTCCCGAGGACCTCTTCATTCATTACCTTATCAGTCCATCAAATCTTCTACATTCTTCTGTAGCACCACATCTCACATGCTTCGATTCTCTTATTTTTCAGATTCCCCACATTCCTTATTTCACTACCAGACAATGCTGCGCTTCAGTATACATTAGCAGAAATTTTTTCGTATATTTCATACCAGCAGACTTAATCGTCATTTCCAGTCGGGATGTTAAGTTTCATATTCTTCTCATTCCCGCCACATCTCATTACTATCGTCTTTCTTTGATTTACTCTCAATCCACGTTCTCCACATTCTGTACTTATAAAGCTGTTCATTCCATTCAGCAGATCCTGTAACTCCTATTCACTTTCACTAAAGATAGCAATGTCATCAATGAATCTTATCATTGATCTACTTTCACCATGAATTTTAATTCCTCTGTTGAATCTTTCTTTAATTTCCGATATTGCTTCTTCGATGTATGGGTTGAACAGTAGGGGCGAAAGACTACATTCCCGTATTTAATACGAGCACTACATTGTTGGTCGTCCACTTCTATTGCTCCATCTTGGATCTTGCACATATTGTATATTACCAGTCTTTCCCTATAGCTCACTCTTAATTTTCTCATAATTTTGAACATCTTGCACCATTTTACGCTGTCAAACGTTTTTTCCAGGTCGACACATCCTCTGAACGGTCTTTACTTGTCTTCAGTCTTGATTACACTATCAACAACAACTTCAGAACTGCCTCTCTGGTGCCTTTACGTTTACAAAAGCCAAAATGACCGTCATCTAACATATCCTTAGTTTTTCTTTTCCTCTCTTCTTTACATCACTCTTCTCGGCCTCGTATATGCGTGACCTGCTGATCCTGAGATAATTCTCGCACTTGTCGTTATTCCACAATGTACTTTTACAAGATACACACCGTTCTTACGCCGAAAAGTGTATAACAATTAAGACGGCTCTCCAAATATTGTGAAATACGTTAAATGCATGTTGTTGTTCTGTAATACATACTACACAGCTGGAAGGAAAGTTAGTACACCCTTTTAGAAGTTGCGGATTCACTGAATGTTTATTGTTTCAACAGTGTACATGGAGTACATGAAATGATTACAGTTACAAATCAATTGAACAAGCCGTTCTGAGGCACCTGAAACACTCGTATTAGTACGTGTAGCCTCCACCGGGGCAACGCGGGCGGTTACTCCGGCATCGGCGAATACTGTCCTGGGAAACGTTATTCCACACCTACCTTGATCTGTTCACGTATTTCTGTAAGAATTATTGGCTGACAAATCTGAAGAGGCACTTCTCGTCCCACCACATCCCACAAGTGCTCGGCCGGCCGTGGTGGCCGAGCGGTTCTAAGCGCTTCAGTCCGGAACCGCGCGACTGCTACGGTAATAGGTTCGAATCCTCCCTCGGGCATGGATGTGTGTGATGTCCTTAGTTAGGTTTAACTAGTTCTAAGTTCTAGAGGACTGATGACCTCCGATGTTAAGTCCCATAGTGCTCAGTGCCATTGGAACCATTTGAACAAGTGCTCGATTGAAGACATGTGCGGTGAAATCTTGGCCAGGGAAGATGCTGCTGGTCTTACAGAGCACGTTGAGTTTCACGGAGAGTGTGTGGGCTATATCCACATTTTAATAACCACATTTTAGATGATTGGAGATTACTGTGGCGTTTTATGAATATTTTCTTGATTTTTTTGTTTTGAACGACTTTAGTAATATTTTACCTATAAGAACAGAGCAATTACCAAAAGTATTAAAGTTCAAAGCAACTGAATATCCAATATAAAACTCTATGGAAGCCTAAATAAGACTGTGTAAGCACTATGTTAGGTTACTACCGTTATTACTGTAACTGTTTCCACTATTCTTACGCAAGCTCTACCAATACCAACTTTATTTTCATACGTAAATTTGTGCAGAGAACAGGAAGGCAAACGACATAGTTTTCTCACTCGGATTATGAACTGATGCCCCAGACAGGAAAAAACATATTTTTTAAGAAACTGTGCAACTTCTTGATGTACTAATTTATCTAAACTGCATCCCTGAGACCTCCGTGAAATCGAGTGAAAGAAACAAACATTACGCTCATGTAGCCAAGCAGGGGGAAAGGTTTCATGGCGCCGACGCAACGTGGGGCCCGAGAAGAAAATGGAGAGGGCAGTTAGCGCGAATTTGTGTCTTTGGTGAAATCTTTACATTATTTACAACTTTTGGACGGAATGGGTTAACGTGTACGTATAGTGTACTTATCGTAGACTATTTAATGTTTTCAGAATGAGATTTTCACTCTGCAGCGGAGTGTGCGCTGATATGAAACTTCCTGGCAGATTAAAACTGTGTGCCCGACCGAGACTCGAACTCGGGACCTTTGCCTTTCGCGGGCAAGTGCTCTACCAACTGAGCTACCGAAGCACGACTCACGCCCGGTACTCACAGCTTTACTTCTGTCAGTATCTCGTCTCCTACCTTCCAAACTTTACAGAAGCTCTCCTGCGAACCTTGCAGAACTAGCACTCCTGAAAGAAAGGATATAGCGGAGACATGGCTTAGCCACAGCCTGGGGGATGTTTCCAGAATGAGATTTTCACTCTGCAGCGGAGTGTGCGCTGATATGAAACTTCCTGGCAGATTAAAACTGTGTGCCCGACCGAGACTCGAACTCGGGACCTTTGCCTTTCGCGGGCAAGTGCTCTACCAACTGAGCTACCGAAGCACGACTCACGCCCGGTACTCACAGCTTTACTTCTGTCAGTATCTCGTCTCCTACCTCCCAAACTTTACAGAAGCTCTCCTGCGAACCTTGCAGAACTAGCACTCCTGAAAGAAAGGATATAGCGGAGACATGGCTTAGCCACAGCCTGGGGGATGTTTCCAGAATGAGATTTTCACTCTGCAGCGGAATGTGCGCTGATATGAAACTTCCTGGCAGATTAAAACTGTGTGTCCGACCGAGACTCGAACTCGGGACCTTTGCCTTTCGCGGGCAAGTGCTCTACCAACTGAGCTACAGAAGCACGACTCACGCCCGGTACTCACAGCTTTACTTCTGTCAGTAGAGCACTTGCCCGCGAAAGGCAAAGGTCCCGAGTTCGAGTCTCGGTCGGGCACACAGTTTTAATCTGCCAGGAAGTTTCATATCAGCGCACACTCCGCTGCAGAGTGAAAATCTCGTTCTGGAAACATCCCCCAGGCTGTGGCTAAGCCATGCCTCCGCTATATCCTTTCTTTCAGGAGTGCTAGTTCTGCAAGGTTCGCAGGAGAGCTTCTGTAAAGTTTGGAAGGTAGGAGACGAGATACTGACAGAAGTAAAGCTGTGAGTACTGGGCGTGAGTCGTGCTTCGGTAGCTCAGTTGGTAGAGCACTTGCCCGCGAAAGGCAAAGGTCCCGAGTTCGAGTCTCGGTCGGGCAAACAGTTTTAATCTGCCAGGAAGTTTTATTTCATGTTTTGTCCTTTTTCGTGTTCCGTGTCCATTTAAAAATTGAAATTACAAACACTGAAATTTAAAGGCATTACTCTAAAGGGCTGAATATCGGATGAAGATCTCTGGACAATACACATACGTCAGTATCGACGTAAAGATAACACACTGGAATTTGCGAGGTTGTGTCTCGTTTTATAAATTTAATTTCTTTACCTGGATTTATTGCGCTCTAGCAGAGCCTTAGTAAATTGTGTTTAATCATTCAAGGCACGATCTCCATAAATTCAGATTTTATTTAATTTCCTTTCATCTTTTGGAGGACACATTGCATTGTCTATGATAGGTGTGCCGTCGAAGAGATACTAACGAGGCGTGTAAAGTATAAAGGTAGATTTTTCTTTTTAAAACTGAAATAGGACTGGTAACAAATAAATTTAAAGTTTGCTAAACGCACTAGTCGCGAAAGGATAAATACGGAACAATTAATTGAATTCAAATCGAGAGAGAATTTAGACGATGGAAGATGCCGTATTAGGAAACGATCAAGCGGTGATTTACCGTGGTATCTCAAATTTTGAGTTAAGTAACTCTGACAAAAGCAGTTGTCAGGTGGCCTCTAGTTCGATCGAGATGAATTCCAAAGTGGTGAAAGAGGCTGAGCAGGGCGATGAGACACCGATAACGGTGGAAAATGCAGCAGTTGCGTGTCTTGTCTCTGACCCCTTTCAGGTTTCCGTCATGAGCATTGAAAGGTTCGAAAAGTAGCAAGCTGAACGCGACGCTGATTTGACTAAAAAAAAAGCAAACCAAGGCAATAAGGCGATGCTGGTTTGCCTAAAAAAAAGGAAAGTCACAGACAACCCCCACTGGTTGAAAGAGACGCAAAGGTTTTTGAAGACGTTAAGCAAATCAGGCAAGATTAGCTGGTGCCCATACACGGTGTGAGGGCGCTGCCTGAATTGGTGGATTACCTAAAGGAAGACGTAGTGGCTACCAAAAATAGCCGGTCCCAGGTACAAAACGCGGTAGAAGATTTGATAAATAATGTAGAAGATCTACAGTCTGAAAACAAGAAACATATCAATGAATATTTACTAAAAAAGACTACTAAATGGGAAGCGGAAATGTCAGAGTGGATAGAACCAAAATCCGGTGGCATTAACACGCGAGTGGAATCAGAAATGAACGCAGCGATACAACGCGTTAGCAAAGATTTTGTTTTACGAACTGGTGAGGGTACAGATAGATTCAAGAAAGAATTTCAAAAAATCAAAGATAAAGTGATTTCCCAAATACCGAAGTGACAAAAAGAAATAGGTCACCGGCGAAGAACGCTAGAAAACGGCGTACCGAATGAATCAAAATTAAAACCATGTGATTCTTGTTGAAAAGTCTGTTCTTAAGCTGTCTGTTTAGATCCTTTTTGGGGGTTATGTTGAATATATAATGTGGAGATCATCATCATCATCATCATCATCATCATTTAAGACTGATTATGCCTTTCAGCGTTCAGTTTGGAGCATAGCCCCCCTTATAAAATTCCTCCATGATCCCCTATTCAGTGCTAACATTGGTGCCTCTTCTGATGTTAAACCTATTACTTCAAAATCATTCTTAACCAAATCCAGGTACCTTCTCCTTGGTCTGCCCCGACTCCTCCTACCCTCTACTGCTGAACCCATGAGTCTCTTGGGTAACCTTGCTTCTCCCATGCGTGTAACATGACCCCACCATCTAAGCCTGTTCGCCCTGACTGCTACATCTATAGAGTTCATTCCCAGTTTTTCTTTGATTTCCTCATTGTGGACACCCTCCTGCCATTGTTCCCATCTACTAGTACCTGCAATCATCCTAGCTACTTTCATATCCGTAACCTCAACCTTGTTGATAAGGTAACCTGAATCCACCCAGCTTTCGCTCCCATACAACAAAGTTGGTCGAAAGATTGAACGGTGCACAGATAACTTAGTCTTGGTACTGACTTCCTTCTTGCAGAAGAGAGTAGATCGTAGCTGAGCGCTCACTGCATTAGCCTTACTACACCTCGCTTCCAGTTCTTTCACTATGTTGTCATCCTGTGAGAATATGCATCCTAAGTACTTGAAACCGTCCACCTGTTCTAACTTTGTTCCTCTTATTTGGCACTCAATCCGTTTATATTTCTTTCCCACTGACATTACTTTCGTTTTGGAGATGCTAATCTTCATACCATAGTCCTTACATTTCTGATCTAGCTCTGAAATATTACTCTGCAAACTTTCAATCGAATCTGCCATCACAACTAAGTCATCCGCATATGCAAGACTGCTTATTTTGTGTTCACATATCTTAGTCTCACCCAGCCAGTCTATTGTTTTCAACATATGATCCATAAATAATATGAACAACAGTGGAGACAGGTTGCAGCCTTGTCTTACCCCTGAAACTACTCTGAACCATGAACTCAGTTTACCGTCAACTCTAACTGCTGCCTGACTATCCATGTAAAGACCTTTAATTGCTTGCAAAAGTTTGCCTCCTATTCCATAATCTCGTAGAACAGACAATAACTTCCTCCTAGGAACCCTGTCATATGCCTTTTCTAGATCTATAAAGCATAGATACAATTCCCTGTTCCACTCATAACACTTCTCCATTATTTGTCGTAAGCTAAAGATCTGGTCCTGACAGCCTCTAAGAGGCCTAAACCCACACTGATTTTCATCCAATTGCTCCTCAACTAATACTCGCACTTTCCTTTCAACAATACCTGAGAAGATTTTACCCACAACGCTGATTAAAGAGATACCTCTGTAGTTGTTACAATCTTTTCTGTTTCCGTGTTTAAAGATTGGTGTGATTACTGCTTTTGTCCAGTCTGATGGAACCTGTCCCGACTCCCAGGCCATTTCAATTATCCTGTGTAGCCATTTAAGACCTGACATTCCACTGTACTTGATGAGTTCCGACTTAATTTCATCCACCCCAGCTGAAGTTAAGTCGGAACTCATCAAGTACAGTGGAATGTCAGGTCTTAAATGGCTACACAGGATAATATATAATATATAATGTGTCCTACTAAAATACTAACAACTCAGGATTTTAAAGAAGCGATTTACAACGCTTTTGGAACATTGATTGTAATAAACGACTAAGTAAACAAGCATGTTTAAGCGTCCCAGGTATTCTGACGAAATGTGTGTACAAAGTTGGAAAACAATTCGAGAATGAATGTTATAAATAATCCAGTAACTTCAACAAAGAGTTAATTTATTTTAGAATTCCAATCGTCCCTTTTGTATTCAGTTAGGTTACGATGGGTAGGAACTTTTGGCCCTCCCCGTATAAACACATGCACAATGAAGTTATTCTGTATACTCTCACAAGAGAACCGGACAGCAGATGCTAGGATGTATAGTAAATCTGCAAAATGAAAAGCTAGTAGTGCTCATGGTGGGGGCCGTCACCTTTCCCAAAATAGCGCTGCACTTGCCGTACAGGATGGCTAAGCACCGTTGTTCCCTCTAGCATTGCAGAATACTGTGCAGAGATTCATATACAAATATGTTTCTTACGTTATATTTTTAGTAACTCATATCATTATTCCACATTGTGTTAATGCACTTTGTAGAAACTGAACATATCTGAACACAGAGTCACCAGGATTCATAAGGCGTGCTACAGAAGGTCGACATAAACACCTCGTAGTTGCTTCTTGTGACGTAGTGGAGTAGATGGAGTAGGAAATTTTTGTATCCTGCCTGGAAGGCGGTGCGTGGGTCTGCTCCTGTAAACTGAAGGGTAGGCCGAATGTTGGAATTGAGTAGGAGCAGGAAAAGGTAAAACACGTTGGATTGCGTCTCAAATTATAGATGTTTACTATTGGCAAAAACAAGTTAATAAATGGTTACATAACTTTGCAATGATGAGCAAGTTTTAGACCCGTCGTAAGTAGTACATAGTCTCAAAAGCAAGCCAACACCCTCTGAGGTTAAAGCGATGTTTCCAGGCCGTCTGCTCTTGAAAAAAACGGCAGAATCTTGAGCGGAGCTCGTGGAGCTCCACAGCACCGGCTAGAGGGCGCTGTCGAGGGTGTCTCGTAGTGCCAACTTATGAACTTGCACCTGCGCCGTGGCATCATTGCTATCGATACCACAGAAATCACTTGTTAGCTCTTCTTTGTACGTACCTATGAAGGAGGGACTTGCATGACCACATTCTGGCTGTTTAACTTACCTCGTGCTTCTACGTTCCACCCATGTCCCCTCCACCCTGTTACATTTACACACTTACATCTACCCTGTATACTCCGTAAGTCAGCTTACGTTGTTTGGCGGAGATTTCTTTGTGCGCCAGAGTCACTTCCGTCTTTTCCTGCTCTAGTCGCTTCTGGTTCGCGAGAAGAACGATGGATGATAAGCATCTCTATGGGCTCGAATGTCTCTAATTGTATCTACAAGGTCTTTTCGTGAGATACGGCTTCGAGGATCAAATATACTGATCGACTTTTCTGGGAATGTATGCTCTCGGAAACTGAACTGTAGACCATAACGTGATGCAGAGCGCCTCTGTTGCAGCGTCTCCGGCTAGAGCTGGCTGAGCATGTCCGTGACCTTCCGCGGTTACTTCATGAAGTTGTAACGAAACATGCTGCTCTTCTTTGGATTTCTCTATGTACTTGATGAATCCAGTCTGGCATAGGTTCCATACTGACGAGCAATCTTCAAATGTTCGTCGAACGAGTGTTCTGTGAGCTGTCGGCGGAATAGATTTCATGTAGATTCTTCCAACTAATTTCAGTCTGGCATCTGCCTTATTCGTGATTAGTTTTATGTGGTCGTCCCACATCAAATCGCCTCTTGACGCATACTCCTAGATATTTTGTTGAAATATGTGATTCAACTGTCTGTTCAGCAACTTTTAAATCATACTATAAAGTGTCTATCGGTCGAAATATTCGTAATACGTTTCATACGTTTTGGTTGCTGATGAAATGCAGCTCCCTGCAACAAGCCCCGATCCTCTTCAGATTCTCCTGCATTTCACTACAGATTTTTAGCATAGCGACTTCTCTGTACGTAATAGCATCATCCGAGAAAAGCGTATGGAACATCATACATTATCTGCTATGTCATTTACATACACATCGTGAAAAGTAATGGTCCTGTAAAACTTGCCTGCCACAAGCGCAAAGTTACTTTTTACGTCCTTCGTCTTCTCTCTGTTCAGATTGACATGATGTGTTCTGTTTGCTAGAAACTGTCCCTTCCAGTCACACATTTGGTATGATATTCCATTCGCTCGTATTTTGAACATTAGCCGTCCGTGCGGAATTGTACCTAATGCCTTTTTGAAGTCAAGGAATATGGTAACTACCAGGGCTCCTGCATCTAGTGCTTTCTGTGTCTCGTGGATCAACAGAGCGAGCTGGGTTTCACATATCGTCGTTTTTGGAATCCATGTTGGTCCCTACAGAGGAGATTTTCGGTCCCCAGAAATGTCCTAATACGTGAGCATATCGCATGTCCCAAAATCCTACAACAGACCGACGTCAGAGATATGGGCCTGTAGTTTTGTGCGTCTCTTCGACGACCCTTCTAGGAAACGGGGATGACCTGTGCATTTTCCCAATCGTTAGGAACGCTTCGTTGTCATACATCCAGAGCGCTATTTATCCCTTAATACGGTTCTGCTGCATTTAGACGTCGTACACACGTGTAGTATTTGGTTTTAACCTTCTTCATTTAAGTATAACAATTAAGCTTAGACGTTTAAAAACACTTTTTAATAATTTGCGATTTTTCCATCCCCTGCAACGGGGAAACTATTGGTCCTAGAGAAACAACGAACAGGGAGTTCAAAATGGTTGAAATGGCTCTGAGCACTATGGGACTTAAGTGCTGTGGTCATCAGTCCCCTAGAACTTAGAACTACTTAAACCTAACTAACCTAAGGACATCACACACATCCATGCCTGAGGCAGGATTCGAAACTGCGACCGTAGCGGTCACGCGGTTCCAGACTGAAGTGCCTAGAACCGCACGGCCACAGCGGCCGGCCTTGTACATGAACGTACTTAGGTTGTCTCATGAAGGACGACACCCGATCACACATCCTCAACTGCATCAGTCTCTTTCTTTCTTTCGCTTACGCTATAGTCCCGCAGCGATCGCAGGGTCGGCGCGGTTAGAACGGATTTGGCAAGGTTAGTTTGAGGGGTGGCCGGATGCCTTTCCTGCCGCCACCCCATACCCCAGGGGTGGAATCAGTGCACCGCAGCTGTCTGCATCTACTGCAAATCGTGAAATAGTGCGAACGTGTTTCAAATGCCTGCGACGCGTGTAACTGAGGCGGAACGTGCGGACCAGCCCGGTATTCACCTAGCGGGATGTAGGAAACCACCTAAAAACCACATCCAGGCTGGCCGGCACACCGGCCCCCGTCGTTAATCCGCCAGGCGCATTCGATCCGGGGTCGGCGCGCCTACCCGAGTCCAGGAAGCAGAGCAGTACCGCTCTCGGCTACCCTGGTGGGTTCGACAACTGCATCAGTGTTACAAGTACAATTCCTGTCACCACAGACAACTCGTAATAACATTTTCGCTACAAGCCGCGGTTTTCGAATTATTCAAGGAAAACATGAAAAAGTGAAATTCAAACGCCGTCACCCCCTCTCCCAATGTTGGAGGTCACTTGTAGTATGCTGTTCATGACACAAAAATTGCAATCACACGGATTTTTTTCCCACTTTCAAGCTTACTTGGTCATCGTTGAATGGGCTATGAATGTGTACTATCCCGTTTTAGTTTCGAGCCGATCGCTGCAGGCACACATGACTGCGACACATCCGTAGCTGTCCCGCAGGCAGATCGCGTGTGCCTGACACGCGCCCGCTAGGCCAGGCCTCTGCGGGCCCCATTAAACTTGCAGGCCGCGGCACGTGGTGGCAACGCACCAGGGCTGTCCGCCACCCGGCGGCAGGGGTGGTGGTTGCGGACACGTGTGCCCACACAGCCGCCTCCGCCCCCGTCTGCCTGTTTGTGCGTGCCACCCCTGCTCCTGCCCCTGTCCAGTAAGTCGTTACTTAGTCACGCCCACTCACACGTACATTAAATGTTCTTTTTTTCATTCTCACTGCTTCTTGAATCGAAGCGTATTCGAAAAACAAGTGCTGTTTTTTATATTTAAACCGCTTCGAACGCTGATAACCGCAAATAAAATGAGTTTAAAATACAAATTACCCATACCAAAAACGTTGGATTATGCCATTGGTATGTACAGGGTGAGAAGTATTTAAACCGACAAAATCTGGGAGGTTTCAGGGGACATCAAAACAAATATTTTTCCTTCATGTCATTTTTTTCCTTTGAGGAGTATTTAAACCGGTAGAGGAAGATTTCTCTGGCGACAAATTAATTTAGCCAACAAAAAAGTCCAGAGGGAACATATCTGGGGATCGAACAGGCCGTGGAACAGGACCACCTCTGCCAGTCCACGTTCCTGGGAACTGTCGGTCCAGGAATCGACGCACACGACGACTGAAATGTGCCGGCGCCCCGTCCTGTTGGAACCACATGCGTTGTCTTGTAGGGAGCAGGACGTTTTCCAGCAATTATGGCAATGCTCTGGCGGGATAATTGTAATAGTGCCTGCCATATAATGGCCTAGGTAGCAGATACGGCCCAGTTAAACAGTTCCCAACAACACCGACCCACACATTAACGAAGAACCGCACTTGATGAGCGCTACTAACTGTGGCATGTGGGTTATCCTCACTCCAAACATGCGAATTGTGCATGTTGAAGACTCCATCACGACCGAACGTAGCTTCGTCGGTAAACAACACAGAGGATGGAAATGTAGGATGCATTTCACAGTGTCCCAGGTACCATTGCGAAAACTGCGCTCTGGGTGGATAATCAACTGGTTCCAGGTTGTAGACACGCTGTAAGTGAAATGGACGTAGCAATTGCTCTCGAAAGACTGTTCTTACATTCGCCTGATTCGTCTCCATGTTACGTGCAATTGCACGAGTGCTGATTGAAGGATACCGCTCCACATGCTGCAAGACAGTTTCCTCGAATTGCAACGTTCTTACCGCGTGACGGCGTCCCTGTCCAGGTAATCTGCTACATGACCCAGTCTCACGCAGACGTTGGTACACAGCAGCAAAGGTCGTATGATGAGGGATATGGCGATGAGGATAATGTTGTTGATAAACCCGCAGTGCAGCTCGTCCGTTGTGGTGCGCTACGTAGTATGCACCAAGCATGTCAGTGTACTCACTCCAGGTGTATCGCTCCATTAGCAAACAGAGACAATGCACTTCTACACTGGTGAACAGCAGATGTCTACAACTGAAGAGCGTAATACGCCCTCTAACAACTGAAGAGCGTAATACGGCCTCCACCGGTTTAAATACTCCCCATAGGAAAAAATGACATCAGGGAAAAATATTTGTTTTGATGTCCCCTAGAACCTCCCAGAGTTTGTCGGTTTAAATACTTTTCACCCTGTAGAACGCTGCTGTTTTTCTACTAGCGCCAGTCCTACTCTGGCCATAAGAATCATTTTGTATTTGATGGAGATAATCGCGTATACAAACAGTGATCCAATACCAAAAAGAAATGTTCAAAATGGTTCAAATGTCTCCGAGCACTATGGGACTTAACTTCTGAGGTCATCAGTCCCCTAGAACTTAGAACTGCTTAAACCTAACTAACCTAAGGACATCACACACATCCATGCCCGAGGCAAGATTCGAACCTGCGACCGTAGCGGTCGCGCTGTTCCAGACTGTAGCGCCTAGAACCGCTCGGCCACCTCGGCCGGCGATCCATTACTGTCAAATACTTTTGTTCCAGTCTCTGATCACAATATCATTTTTTTAGACGATGACCGGTTTCAGTCCGTAACAACCATCCTCAGATCTCTTTTACACCATCTGAGGACGGTCATTATGGACTGAAACCGGTCATCGTCTAAAGAATAGACATTGTGATTAGAGACTGGAATAAAAAACAATAGATGGAAGTTTTCAAAACAAGTATCATTCGCTCCAAATTGCAAAATGTATAAAAAGCTCTTGCAGTCTAATGTAGGCTGTACATGAGAAGTATACTTTATTTTGTAAGAGTACAATGAAAAAATCTGCCTCGAGATGACTGGGTGTTTGTGTTGTCCTCATCATTTCATCATCATTCATGAAAGTGGCGAGATTGGACTGAACAAAGATGGGGAATTTGTACGGGCGCTGATAACTGTGCCGCTGAGCGCCCCACAAACCAAACATCATCATCATAATACGAGTACAATGAAAAAACCTCAAGTAAAGTTTCGCGATTGTCATTTCACGATAAAACAAGTACATTTTGCTCCAAATTGCAAAATGTAAAAAGAGCTCTTGCAGTCTAATTCTAAGAGCAATATATGCTCTACTTGAGAAGTGCTGAGAAGTGCTTAATCTATAAGACAACATTGAAAAAACTTCGGCCGGCCTGGGTGGACGAGCGGTTCTACGCGCTACAGTCTGGAACACAGCCACCGCTACGGTCGCACTTTCGAATCCTGTGTCGGGCATGGATGTGTGTGATGTCCTTAGGTTAGTTAGGTTTAAGCAGTTCTAAGTTCTAGGGGACTCATGACCTTAGAAGTTAAGTCCCATAGTGCTCAGAGCCATTTGAACCATTTTTTTGAAAAACAAAAGAAACTCAAGTAAAATTACACGATCGTCATTTCACAATCAGACTTCACTCAGTGCTGTAATTTGCTTCCTGCGCTGGTGTACAAGCCTGTGTTAACAATAAGTAAAGCTTGTTACACTGATATACCAATACCGTCGTTTGATAGTGGCATTTGATATTCGAATGTTTGAATGTTGTCATATGTGCATATTGCTCTGTTCCACTTTGCTTTGACCACTTGATTGTGATCCAACACCTGCAACACCGAACAGCTATGCATCAAAATCAGGACCTTAGAAAACTTTTGTTGTTCAGAGGACGTAATTATTTGAAACTGAGGGAAATGTACCAGAAAGACGCGACATTGTAATATGTGTGTTTTTGATTGTCTTATTTCCTTTTGTTGCCAAAGTTTGTATCTGAACCGACGGCTCGTATTATAAGAAGTGAAGTTTTGCGTGCGAATAGATCCTACCACTGCCAGATTTGAGTTGATGGTATATTGGGACATATTGTTTATAGGAAGCTTACTATCACTGACTTATCTACAGCCTGCTAACTGTCACTAACCGACTCAGCGCGAAGGGGTACTTTCACAGGGCCCACATCATCTCGGGGCATGACAGTTTGACCACTGACCGACCAATCTCGAAGTCACCTATTGTCATAATGTTTATGGAGAAAGACAGATTTTTGCGCTATCCACCAATCGTGCACAGCGGCGAGTGACGATAATAGCGAGGTGGCACCAAAATCTATGTCCGCCCTCGGTAGCTGAACCCTCGGTAGCTGAGTGGTATAGCCGGCGCGGTAGCTCAGCGTGTTCGGTCAGAGGGTTTGCCTACCATCTGTAATAAATAAAACTGAGTGAACGGGTCAACGAACAACCTAAACGGGTGTCTTCGGACGTCCGCCACGAACAAATTTAACGAACAATATAGAACAAAATGAGATCAACAACAAAAAAAAGGGATAAAGTGGTCAGCGCGACGGAATGTCAATCCTAAGGGCCTGGGTTCGATTCCTGGCTGGGTCGGAGATTTTCTCTGCTCAGAGGCTGGGTGTTGTGTTGTCCTAATCATCATCATTTCATCGCCATCGACGTGCAAGCCACGAAAGTGGCGTCAAATCGAAAGACTTGCACCCGGTGAACGGTCTACCCGACGGGAGGCCCTAGTCACACGACATTTACATTTTACCAAAATCTATAACCTTTGCAACAGGATTGGTCTTATTTTGCAGAAATATGATGTGAAATGTGTTTTCGTACCACCATCTAACATTAGGGTCCCTTTAGGATCCGTAAAGATGATCTTGTTTTGCGTAGGACGTGTGTCTACTGCATTCCTTGAAGTTGTGGAATGTCATACTTTGGTAATGGTGCGAGGACTGTGGAGGACCAGTGTATTGGGCATAAGTGACACACTTGCCTTCAACAGCCGAGAAAATCCCCTATTGCAGAACATTGTCTTGGTATCAGTCATTCTATTGAATAAAAGAACCCGCATTTTATGGCAACCAGTAGAAGCTACTGAAAAGGAAGCTGTTGAAACTAAATTAGCGAGAAACGTTATAAATAGAGCTACTTTCAATTCTGCGTGGAATCCTATTCTGTCCCTCGTCAAGAAACAAAACAAAAAACTGACCCGTTGGTTATTAAATTTCACAATCGGTAACTTCTGACGTTGACCATCTTCGGTAGGGTGACGGCACTAGTGTTTTCAGGGAGCGTGCATCCGTGTGTGTGTGTGTGTGTGTGTGTGTGTGTGTGTGTGTGTTTGTGTGTGCCTGTGTGTGTTACCTTTCCGTAATTTCTCTGCAAACGGAAATTTAAAATTCGCTTCTACAGAGCTTACTTGCTGCAGTTTTGCCTTGAAAATGAAACGGTGTACATCTTTCGAAATATAGTAGGCTGTGGACAACGTCATCCGGCTGCATTCTCGTAAGTTATTTGAAGATCATATAATTGTTTTTTAGATGAGTGATTTACGTTATAAGCACGTTCTCGTCTAGTTCTGCGCATTCGGGGGCATAAAATTTCCTTTTCAGTAGTAAGAATTTAGCTTGAATGCGAAGCCTTTACTGACTGTATTTGAAGCCAAAGAAATCATTGTTTTCATTCAGTAGTCGCTTGTCTGTAGGTGAAATAAACAAAAATATGATTAGACAAACTTTGCCTCAACCAGGGGGAGGGGGGGGGGGGAGTGCCTGCTTTGATTCGATTTTTGTCGATAAAAGGATTTGCGGCAGATACAATGTTTCGGTTGAAGTGCCTTGTTTATAGGCATACTCTTAAGTGAAGGAGTGGTTAAAGACTGGTGTCGAGAATAATAACCACCACACAAATATAGCTGGTGAAGATCAAAGCGACAATCCTCTATTCAGACCATCAGAAGTGGACAGTTCGCGGTTGGAGCTCTAGCTAATGAGTTAGCTCATCAGGTAGTTGTCTTTGGTTCCGATTTTAATACCGTCTGGTAGAAGCCACACCCAGAAGATAAGATTCAAGGTAGCATAAACACTAAGCGATTCTCCTTTGTCTTACAGAGGCATCTGATTCTAAATGCTGGACTACTGGGAGATGGAACGTTGCATCCTCAACGATACATTACCCGAAGTAAATGCAACGAAAACTTCGTAAAGGAACGTTCAACCCAGAACCACAGAACACAGTGTCAGAAAACCTAAGCAACCCCCTTGAGAAGTAAAGGCTGTTTCATAAAGTTCCACACAATTTAATAAGACCGTCCTACTTGAATGAAGACAGGAACTTGTGCGAATTTTAGCTTACACACTAGAGCTAAAATTTTACCCTGGCGCCAATTATAATTTGCTACTTCGTGTTATTGCCGGTAAGGGTCTCTGGCGCCACTACCTTATTCACTCACTCGTTCACTGCGCAACATGTGTAGAGTAGAGGTGGCCTCAATACAGTAACAAAATGCTTTGGTCCACTACGTTCCGAGAGGCATTCTTCTGCTATTATTGTGCTGTGTGAGTTTCACCAAGAGTACGCCAATTCAACTCCCACAGAGTAAGCCGCGTGCAGATCATACTTTGGCCTCATCTCCATTCGCCTCCACCTTTGTCTGATGGTACAGTGACATAATAATTATCATTATTATTCCTGTGAAGGTGTTTGTGAACGATTTCGCTACGTGCCTCCTCTTCCAATAACTTTGGGTGAACTGCGACAGGAAAGAATGTAGTAACTGTAGATATGTTCGCGAAGACAGAACTAGTTCGACTAATGACTACGTAGATGTCGTGCATCCGGTGGGGAAACACTTTGAACATTAATGAAAAGACAATTATGAGAATATTTCTGAACGATGCTCTAAAAGAAGAGAGTACTAATTCAAATTCCTATCAATTATTTACCGTAATTCCACCCTTCTTAAAAACCATATATCCAGTAGAGTAATTTAAGTGTTAATATTATTCCACAGCTTGGCAAGTAATAAGGATCATACTTAGCTGATGACAATTTGCCACGTAACTGTTTCAAGCTACGTAAACTGTGGAACCAGCGACTTCTGAGAGGCAAATGTAAGGAATGTACCTTTCCATTAATTTCATTTTAAGAAATTTACAACGCTTGTAAAAAAGTTGATCGTCATCAGTATAAATTAATTGCTTTTCTGAATATAATCAGATTGTCTAAAGAATTGTAGAAAGGGATTTGTCCTTCCTTTAAACAACTTTAATTAGAGATCTTATGCGACGGAGAAATTTTTTTTTAGCATTTTTAGGAGTCATTACCACCCGGTTGAAGTAAGAAATAATGGGAATTAGCGACATTTGGTGGCAGGGGAAACAGAACTTCTGGTGAATACAAGGTTGTACATGCAAAGTTAAAGAGGGACAATGCAGGAGTGCGTTTAATAATTAATAAGAAAACAGTTTCCAGGCAAGCTACTGTGAACAGGCAAGAAACACGAGGACCGCGCCTACCACAGTAGTACAAATTTATATGCCAACTACCTCCACAGATGATGAAAAGATGGAAGAAACATAAGATGAGGTAAATGAAATTATTCAGGTAGTTAAAGGAGACGAAATTTAATTGTGAAGGGTGACTGGAATTTGATACTGGGAAAACGAAGAGGAGGAAGAATAGTAGGTGAATATGAACTGGGGGAAAGAAATGAAACAGGAAGCCGCTTCGTAGAATTTTGTACAAATCACAATTTAATCAAAAATGGTTCAAATGGCTCTGAGCACTATGGGACTTAACTTCTGAGGTCATCAGTCCCCTAGAACTTGGAACTACTTCAACCTATCCAACCTAAGGATATCACACGCATCCATGCACGAGGCAGGATTCGAACCTGTGACAGCAGCAGCAGCGCGGTTCCGGACTGAAGCGCCTAGAACCGCTCGGCCACTCGGTCGGCACAATTTAATCACTGCTAACACTTGCTTTAAGAATCACAAAAGAAAGTTGTAAACGTGGAAGATACCTAGAGCCCAGAGACACCAAAAGATTTCAGGTTGTTATATGTTTAGACAGAGATTTAATAAACGGATTTTAAATTCTAAGACGTCTCAGGGGTTGGGGGGGGGTGAGGGGGAGGCGATTAGACTCCGACCACGATTTGCTGGTTATGATCTGTAGATTAAAACTGAAGAAATTGGAAAAAGGTAGGGAATTAAGGAGTTGAGACCTAGATAATTTGAAAGAACCAGAGGTTGTTGAGAGCTTCAGAGGGAGCAGTAGTCAATGGTTGACTAGGACAGGGAAGGAAATACAGCGGAAGACGAATGAGTAACTTTAATAGAGGAAACAGTAAAGTCAGCAGAGGATTAAATAGGTAAAAAGATTAAATAGGTAAAAAGACAAGGCCTAGTAGAAATACTTGGATAACGCAAGAGATATTGAATGTAACTGATGAAATGAGAATTTTTAAAAATGCAGAAAACTAAAGTAGGCGAAAAGAAGTACAAACGTATAAAAAGGAAGTGCAAAATCGCTTTGCCAGTATGATTAGAGGACAAGTGTAATGGTTTAGAAGCATACTTCGCTAGAGGGAACATAGATAACACCTACTGCGAAATTAAAGAGACCTTTGGCAAAAAGAGAAGCAGCTGTATGACTACCGAGAGCTCAGATGTAAATACCAGTCTTTATACAACGAAGGGAAATCTGAAGTGTTTAAGGAGCATATAGATGGTGTATACAAAGGAAATGAAAGCTATATCACAGAAATTGAAGTGGACATAGAAGAAGATCAGATGGGAAATAAGATATTGGGAGAAGAATTTGACAAAGCTCTGAAAGATCTAAGCCAAAACAAGGCCCCAGGAGTAGATAATATTCTGTCAGAACCACTGGTAGCCTTGAGAGAGCCAGCCCTGACAAAACTCCTCCATCTGGGGTGCCGGATAGAAGATACAGGCAAATACCTCATATTTCAAGAACACTGTAGTGATTCCAGTTCCAAAGAAGTCAGTAGCTCATAGGAGTGGAAATCACCAAGCTATCAGTTTAATAAGTCATGGCCGGCCGCGGTGGTCTCGCGGTTCTAGGCGCGCAGTCCGGAACCGTGCGACTGCTACGGTCGCAGGTTCGAATCCTGCCTCGGGCATGGATGTGTGTGATGTCCTTAGGTTAGTTAGGTTTAAGTAGTTCTAAGTTCTAGGGGACTAATGACCACAGCAGTTGAGCCCCATAGTGGTCAGAGCCATTTGAACCATTTTTTTAATAAGTCATGGTTTCAAAACACTAAAACGAATTCTGTACAGCAGAATGGAAAAACTGCTTGAAGCCGGCCTTGAGGAAGATCAGTTGCGATTCCAGAGAACTGTAGGAACGTGTAAGGCAATACTGACCCTACGATTCTCGTAGAAGATAGGTTAAGGAAAGGTGAACCTGTTAGAAAAAGGTTTTGGCACTGTTCACTGGAATACACTGTTCAAATTTCTAAAGGTGGCAGAGGAAACGTAAAGTGAGTGAAAGGGTATTTACATCTTGTACAGCAACCTGATGACAGTCATAAGCGTCGAGGACACGAAAGGAAAGCAGTGGATGAGAAGGGAGTGAGACAGGGTTATAGCCTATCCCTGATGTTATTCAATCTGTATATTCACCAAGCGGTAAAGGAACCAAAAAAAAATGGAATAGAAATTAGAGTCCAGTGAGGAGAAGTAAAAATGAAGAGGTTTGTCAGTGGCACTTTAATTTCATCAGATACAGCAAAGGACTAGGAAGAGCAGCTGAAAGAATTGGACAAAGCCTTGAAAGAAGGACATAAGATGAACATCAGCAAAGTAAAACAAGGATAATGGAATGTAGTTGAATATAATAGGTCGATGATGGCGGAATCAGATTAGGAAGGGAGACACTAATAGTAGTAGATGAGTTTTGCTATTTCGGCAAATGCATGTTTGAGCAGAAAGTGAAACAAGCAGCGAGATGAGTTTTAGTTCCGAATTCAGAGGAACGAGGTCAGAGGCAAGACCGCAATACAGGGGGTACCATGGAAACCACTTAAAGTGGTGTCCCAGGAAGAAAGTCAACAACAGACCAAGAGACTCAGATGGGGAGAGCGAAAATAATGGACCATCTCAGGGAGGACAGGAAAGAAAGCTTTTAGAAAACTGCATTTCGGTATTCCAAATGGATACAAAACAAGACCGGTGATGCATTTTCGATCACATGTCCAGCTAGTGTTACACACATGAAAGTGTCAATTTACGCATTTAGGTGACTGGAACAGGCAGAAAACGCCCGATTGACGGAAACGTGATAGGAAGGAGAAGAGAGCCAACGTTTTGAAGCAATTTATTGGCAGGGAGCTTGCAATTGGTAGAGAGAGTTTCCACAAAATAAGAAGGAAGCTCCTATTGGTCGAAAAAGCCATGACGTAAAGAACAAAAGAATCCAGTTGGGGAGACAGTTCGGTTGTGAGTAAGACAAGATGGAAATTTTTGCGGACTCTTCTCTAAAGTGGCGTCAAATGCAGAATGGAGCGCATAACACTCTGTACGACGCAGAGGAGTAATTTGTGTGAACACTGTGTTCACAGCGGCTGATATCCAGCTAGAAATGACCTGTAGCATCGTTTAGCTCGAACTGTGGAGAAACGAACCTGCCAATTAGTTAATTGTTCTTGTGAGAACTGAGAGAGCATTATAATATGCGCGCTGCTCCAACCATGCACGTGTATATCGCCACATTCTAAGACTAGCGGTGAGTACATGTTCTCCTGCATAATGAGAAACTAGGGAAAGTTTCTGCTTGAAAATTCAGCAGAAGTGTAATTATTTTTATAGGAATTTCAGCGGAAGAGAACGGCGTAGCAGACGGTGGCTTATCGCAGTTTAAGGTAAATACCGCATGCTGAGGCATAAACTTGTTGGTTACCAGCTTGTATCCACTGTAAACTCGAGAGACCTTGGATAACCTTTTGCTCAATTTGTTACATAACTAACCGTCCACCATAGCGTTCATTGTCATCCCCAAAATACTACCGAAATGTGAACTGGAATTGGACATTTTCATAGTATTAACCAACATCATAAACTAAGTGTAGGAACCAATTTGTAATGAAACTTCTAGTTAAACTTTGATATTGTTATGTTTAGGAAAATTTAACCTTCTGAGAGTTGTGTTTAGGATTATTTCACTTTTTGATGTTGACGAGATGCGTTATCCTGACAACTGCTTTGTAAAAGCGTGTATTTTGTGTTAATATGGCGACATTAAACATCTTATTTCAACTTACACAGTTGTCTTCAATCCTAGAATAAGTAAACCACAAATATTGCACCTTACAATGTAATTAATGAGGAAGTGTGGAACAACGTTCGGGAAGCAAGAAATTTGTGGCACAACTTGACCAAAAAATGGGTTCAGTTGATTGGACACATACTGATACATGAAGGAATCATTCGTTTACTACTGGAGGTAAGCGTGATGAAGGTGAGGAAACCATGACCTTCCTATTAACAATAGAAAATGGGGAAAGAGTGGCAAAAAATATAAAGGGATAAGAAAAACCGTTTTGGGTAGAGTAATAATACTTTTTGTAATGTCATGAAAAGGAGTTTAATGTTTGTAAAGATTTAGCGTAATTTAAGAGAGAAACATTGTTGTAGGTATGAAGTCAGAAGACAAGATGCGGCATCATTGCGACCAGATGGACGACAAGAGTGAGGAGAGCGGTTAGGCGCGAGAGGAAGGGGCGCTGTGAGTGCCTGGTACGCCAGGTACGAGATGACGACAGAAGAGGCCTTGGTGGCAGCAGCGTTGCTAGAGGATAACTCCGGTGTGGAAAAGTTTGGACAGCTACAACGCATCCTGGATGCTATTAACATGTACCATGACGTGAGCTTTATTTATATGAAAGACACACACACAAACAATGGTTTAGCGAAAGTGTTTGATACGTGACATATTTATTACGAACTACTCAAAGCCGCATATGTAGAGACAATGGATGTCCACCTAACCAGAATGGAGGAGGACATATTACGGCGCGGACGAGCGGAGGCTTAGATTCACCACAGGGAGAAGAAGAAACGCGTTTCTTTAACTCAATGTGCAGAACAGAGGAAACTGTTTTCAGGCCATACGAAATTCGACTACCGCGAAACCACCCCTGAACATTCATGGGACGAACAAGAAAACGATGGAAGACTGTTCAGATTATCTATATGAACAACCGATTAGAATGGAGAATACACAACAACTGCCAAGATGACGCCATAAGAACGGATGAAACGAGAACGAGGTTAAACAGATCTTCTATCCTAATCCCAGAGAAGAGCGAAGATACAAGTGAGAAGACAGAAGATTCACCAAGAACAGAAGATGCAATGCAGAAAATTTGGAAGAAGGAAGAGCCTGGGCCAGAAGAGATCAAGAAACCTTTTCAAATCTCTTCCAATAAAAGACCATTATTGCATTCACCTAACAACGAGAATCCAATTTGACTGTTCTAACAGAATAAACATCCGATATTCTTTATGGCAAGTTGCAACACCTTCAGATGTCATACCGAAAAATGGGAGATAATAACTCGTATGGTAGCCTAGAGACGAAATGACCAGCTATGAACCGGAATAAAGGCTCGACGAAAGATGAAGAAGAGTTTATGCTGCCAAAAACGGATCTCCAATTCAACGTGACCATTGGCCTATGCAACCTGAAACAAAGGCAACCACGCACTCACGACATGCTCAGACCTTCAGCAACCTTTGTTTCTACCAGCCGTCTTCCATACTGAACGGAAACGCGGCGAGACACATACCAAACGTCATTCCATGCTCAACAGAGACACGGCGAGGCACACAATGGACCGTCATTCCATGTTCGATGGAGACACGTCGAAATAATCGAAGAAAAAAATAACAGTTTCTAATAAACCATGTTAATGATGTAGGAAAACAACTGTCTGTGACAGACTACTATCCCAAAAAAGGAAACTATTTAATATATATGTTTAAAAGTTATTTGAATTACTAAGCTTTTGTGTATTAGAACTAGATTGTATTAACAATGTTTTTTTTAACTTGACATATCAATAATATTTCCTTGAATTTTAAATTTTTTCAAATTTTTTAAGCTAACAAAGACTAATGTTAACATATTTGGAGGGTTAAGATTCTAGTGTAGTGTGTTCATTAAAATATATAGGTTAGATAAATATGAACCATGGACCCCCCCCCCCCCCCCCCAATGAACCAAGGACCTTGCCGCTGGTGGGGAGGCTTGCGTGCCTCAGCGATACAGATGGCCGTACCGTAGGTGCAACCACAAAGGAGGGCTATCTCTTGAGAGGCCAGACAAACGTGTGGTTGGATGATTGACTGATCTGGCCTTGTAACATTAACCAAAACGGCCTTGCTGTGCTGGTACTGCGAACGGCTGAAAGCAAGGGGAAACTACGGCCGTATTTTTTCCCGAGGGTATGCAGCTTTACTGTATGGTTAAATGATGATGGCGTCTTCTTGGGTAAAATATTCCGGAGGTAAAATAGTCCCCCATTCGTATATCCGGGCGGGGACTACTCAAGAGGATGTCGTTATCAGGACAAAGAAAACTGGCGTTCTACGGATCAGAGCGTGGAATGTCAGATCCCTTAATTGGGCAGGTAGATTAGAAAATTTAAAAAGGGAAATTGATAGGTTAAAGTTAGATATAGTGGCAATTAGTGAAATCATATAGGGGTAATGCAGGAGTAGGTTTAATAATGAATAGGAAAATAGGAATGCGGGTAAGCTACAACAAACAGCATAGTGAACGCATTATTGTGGCCAAGATAGATACGAAGCCCACGCCTACTACAGTAGTACACGTTTATATGGCAACTAGCTATGCAGATGACGAAGAAATTGAAGAAATGTCTGATGAAATAAGAGAAATTATTCAGATAGTGGAGGGTGACGAAAATTTAATAGTCATGGGTAACTGGAATTCGGTAGTAGGAAAAGGAAGAGAAGGAAACGTAGAAAGTGAATATGGATTGGGGGTAAGAAATGAAAGAGGAAGCCGCCTGGTAGAATTTTGCACAGAGCACAACTTAATCATAGCTAACACTTGGTTCAAGAATCATAAAAGAAGGCTGTATACATGGAAGAAACCTGGAGATACTGACAGGTTTCAGATGGTAAGACAGAGATTTAGGAACCAGATTTTAAATTGTAAGGCATTTCCAGGGGCAGATGTGGACTCTGTCCACAATCTATTGGTTATGACCTCTAGATTAAAACTGAAGAAACTGCAAAAAGGTGGGAATTTAGGGAGATGGGACCTGGATAAACTGAATGAATCAATGGTTGTACAGAGTTTCAGGGAGAGCATAAGGGAACAACTGACAAGAATGGGAGAAAGAAATACAGTAGAAGAAGAATGGGTAGCTTTGAGGGATAAAGTAGTGAAGGCAGCAGAGGATCAAGTAGATAAAAAGACGAGGGCTAGTAGAAATCCTTGGGTAACAGAAGATATATTGAATTTAACTGATGAAAGGAGAAATATAAAAATGCAGTAAATGAAGCAGGCAAAAGGGAATACAAAAGTCTCACAAATGAGATCGACAGGAAGTGCAAAATGGCTATGCAGGGATGGCTAGAGGACAAATGTAAGGATGTAAGGGCTTATCTCACTAGGGGTAAGATAGATACGGCCTACAGGAAAATTAAAGAGACCTTTGGAGGTAAGAGAACCACTTGCATGAACATCAAGAGCTCAGATGGAAACCCAGTTCTAAGCGAAGAAGGGAAAGCAGAAAGGTGGAAGGAGTATATAGAAGGTCTATACAAGGGCGATGTACTTGGGGACAATATTATGGAAATGGAACAGGATGTAGATAAGATGAAATGGGAGATACGATATTGCGTGAAGAGTTTGACAGAGCACTGAAAGACCTGAGTCGAAACAAGGCCCCCGGAATAGACAATATTCCATTGGAACTACTGATGGCCTTGTTAGAGCCAGTCCTGACAAAATTCTACCATCTGGTGAGCACGATGTATGAAACAGGCGAAATACCCTCAGACTTCAAGAAGAATGTGGTAATTCCAATCCCAAAGTAAGCAGGTGTTGACAGATGTGAAAATTACCGAACTATAGTTTAATAAGTCACAGCTGCAAAATACTAACGCGAATACTTTACAGAAGAATGGAAAAACTAGTAGAAGCCGACCTCGGGGAAAGTTTGGATTCCGTAGAAATGTTGGAACACGTGAGACAATACTGACCCTACGACTCATCTTAGAAGCTAGCTTAAGGAAGGGCAAACCTACGTATCTAGCATTTGTAGACTTAGAGAAAGCTTTTGACAATGTTGACTGGAATACTCTCTTTCAAATTCTGAATGTGGCAGGGGTAAAATACAGTCAGCGAAAGGCTATTTACAATTTGTACAGAAACCAGATGGCAGTTATAAGAGTCGAGGGGCATGAAAGGGAAGCAGTGGTTGGGAAGGGAGTGAGACAGGGCTGTAGCCTATCACGATGTTATTCAATCTGTATATTGAGCAAGCAGTGAAGGAAACAAAAGAAAAATTCGGAGTAGGTATTAAAATTCATGGAGAAGAAATAAAAACTGAGGTTCGCCGATGACATTGTAATTGTATCAGAGACAGCAAAGGACTGGAAGAGCAGTTGAACGGAATGGATAGGGTCTTGAAAGGAGAATATAAGATGAACATCAACAAAAGCAAAACGAGTATAATGGAATGTAGTCGAATTAAGACGGGTGATGCTGAGGGAATTAGATTAGGAAATGAGACACTTAAAGTATAAAGGAGTTTTGCTATTTGGGGAGCAAAATAACAGATGAAGGTCGAAGTAGAGAGGATATAAAATGTAGTCTTGCAATGACAAGGAAAGCGTTTCTGAAGAAGAGAAATTTGTTAACATCGAGTATAGATTTAAGTGTCAGGAAGTCATTTCTGAAAGTATTTGTATGGAGTGTAGCCATGTATGGAAGTGAAACATGGACGATAAATAGTTTGGACAAGAAGAGAATAGAAGCTTTTGAAATGTGGTGCTACAGAAGAATGCTGAAGATTAGATGAGTAGATCACATAACTAATGAGGAAGTATTGAATAGGATTGGGGAGAAGAGAAGTTTGTGGCACAACTTGACTAGAAGAAGGGATTGGTTGGTAGGACATGTTCTGAGGCATCAAGGGATCACCAATTTAGTATTGGAGGGCAGCGTGGAGGGTAAAAATCGTAGAGGGAGACCAAAAGATGAATACACTAAGCAGATTCAGAAGGATGTAGGTTGCGGCAGGTACTGGGAGATGAAGGGGCTTGTACAGGATAGAGTAGCATGGAGAGCTGCATCAAACCAGTCTCAGAACTTAAGACCACAACAACAACAACAACAAATATGAAGGGGTTAAGCTATTCCATGATGTCAGTTTAAAATTTTGTAAAATAATTAGTAGAATTAGAAATTTAATATGTTTGTGAAAGTCAAATCTGAAAAATTTTGTAAAGGTATAAACCGCAGTGTTAAGATTTTTGGGGGATATAAATATGTTCATGTATAGGATTAATCCTGTAAAGTCATGGGACTTCTTGAGTTATAGATCATAAACCTTTATTGTAAGTAATTAGACTGCTTAAATTATTAGTGATATGTAAGCTGAAAAAAAAATTACTGTAGAAGGGGAGGATAATGTCAAATGAAGGTTTCCTCAACTTCAATACGTATCCATCATCATTTAACATAAATTAATCAAGCAAGAAACAGATCAGTCTCAAAGTAGAAAAACTATAGGGAGGATACAATTTTATATATCTACTCAAATTGGTTGAATTTAAAATTACAATAAAAATGTAGATAACGATAAAAAAATACTTTACATTAGTTAAATAGAATTGTATAAAAAGCAAAAATTTAATAATAATGTTAAAGTTTAAAAGAAAAAATGAAAATCACTTAAGAGGTTTAACTCATAAACAAAAAATCGAGTACAATATAAACTAGAAGTGTAATGAGACTGAATCAAGCGACTGTTTAAGTTCTACCACTAATATTAAAACAGTAAGTTGGTCAATAAATGTGTGAATTGCTATAGTCAGCAGTTGCAACCATCTTTGTACTGACTTGAATCAATTTCTCAGCCATTGATTGACCCAGCACAAAACCGAATGCGAACGGAGGAGGATATGTAAGGAGGCAGAATAAATGAAGATCAGATTCGCACCTTACGTGAGAGCTTTATACATCCCAATGGGAAGGTGAACATGACATGTAACTTAATTCGGTGGTGATGAGCACATTTGCCTAGCGGTATGTAATGCAAAAAGGGATGACACTCAGTCGCCAGTAATTATCACACCATTCCTATAATGTATATTTGAGTGGAAGGTGAAACAAGCAGCGAGAGGCTTTTTAGTTTGGAATTCAGAGGGACGAGGGCAGAGGCAAGGCTGCACTACAGGGAGTACCATGAAAACCACTTAAAGCGGTGTCCCAGCCGAAAGTCAACGATTGAGCAGGTGACTCAGATGGGAGAGCAAGTGTAATGGCCCATTTCTGAGAGCACAGGAAAGAAAGTTTTAGAAAACTGTATTTCGGAATTCCAAATGGCTACAAAACAAGACCAGTGACACATTTTCGATCACATGTCCAGCTAGTGGTACACACGTGAGAGAGTCAATTTACGCTTTAAGGCGGCTGTAATGGGCACAAAACGTCCGATTGGCGGCAACGCAATAGGAAGGAGGAAAGATCAAAAGTTGCAACACAATTTAATGGTAGGGACCTTGCGATTGGTGGATAGACTTTTCACAAAATAAGAGGAACGCTCGTGCTGGTCGAAGAAAGCCGTCACGTGAGGAACGAAAGACCCCAGGTGGGGAGACAGTTGGGCTATGAGTAAGACAAGACGGGAATTTTCGAGGACTCTTCTCCGAAGTGGCGTCAAGTGCAGAACGGAGCGCGTAACATTCTATACGACGCAGAGAAGTAATTTGTGTGAACACTGCGTTCACAGAGGCTGATATCCAGCTAGAAATGAGCTGTAGCATCGTTTAGCTCCAACTGTGGAGAAACGAACCTGCCAATTAGTTAATTGTTCTTGTGAGAACTCAGAGGGCATTATAATATGCACGCTGCTGCAACCATGAACGTGTATATCGCCACATTCTCGCATAGTGAGAAGCATAGGGAAAGTTTCTGCTGGAAAATTATGCAGAGGGGTAATTAGTTTTATAGGAATTTCAGCGGAGAGAGCGGCATAGCAGTCGATGGCTCATTACAGCTTAAGGTAAATACCGCATCCTGTTCAACAGTTTGCATCCACTGTGATATCGAGCGATCTTGGGTAATCTTTTGCTCAATTTCTCACATAACAAACCATCCACCGAACTTTGTACCAGAATCGGACGATTTTCGTAGTACTGACCAACATCATGACGTATCTGTGGGATCAATTTTGTAAAGAAACTTGTAGTTAAAGTTTGATATTGTCGTGTTTAGGAAAATGTAACCTTCTGAGAGTTAATATTTAATACTGTCGTGTTTAGGATTACTTCACTTTTTGATGTTGACGAGATGCGTTATCCTGACAAGTGCTTTATGTTGTCACACTGAAAACTTTGTAAAAGCGTATAGTCTTGTGCTAATATTACGACTTACACAGTTGTCTTCAATCCTAGAATAAGTAAACCACAAATATTGCACTTTACATTGTAACTAATGAGGAAGTGTTGAACAACATTTTGGAGGCAAGAAATTTGTGGTACAACTTGACCAAAAAATGGGGTCGGTTGATAGGACACATACTGATGCATCAAGGAATCCTTAGTTTATTATTGGAGGGAAGCGTGGGAAGGGGGTTAAAATCGTAGAGGGAGACAAAGAGATGAATACAGTAGGTAGATTCAGAAGGATATTCGTTGTAGTAGTTATTCGGAGATGAACAGGCTTCCACAGAATTGAGTAGCTTGGAGTGCTGCCTCAAACTAGTCAGACGTAAACCACAACAAATTATCAATGATTCTGAAACTGTGCTTCAGTGTTGATGTGTTCCTGCAAAAAAGTGCAAAGCTGGTGATTTGTGTTCCTGGAACATGGAGGCTTGCCTCATCTTTTGCACTACAATTCTATCAATATATAAACCATTTTCTCGAGTCTGTATTTCGATAGTTCATTACTATTTATGAGATGAACATGTCATCGAAAAATTCACGGTGTTATTGGAGCGACAAGGACCAAATATAACCAAATTAAAATCACCATTTTACAATAGCAAGGAGACATTTGTACCAGAAATAGAATCGGATCATAAGATGCTGCTTGTTTCATCTCACGGCATATAAGGATAAATTCTTGGGTGTTGAAAATGGATGTCAGATTTTAGTTATACTAGTTGACCTAAATCAGTACTAGGAGTTGGTTGAAAGCAATGGCTCTGAGCACTATGGGACTTAACAGCTAAGGTCATTAGTCCCCTAGAACTTAGAACTACTTAAACCTAACTAACCTAAGGACGTCACACTCATCCATGCCCGAGGCAGGATTCGAACCTGCGACCGTAACGGGCGCTCGGTTCAAGACTGAAGCGCCTAGAACCACTCGGGCACTCCAGCCGGCACTAAGAGTTGGTTTAAGAATCATATGATAATACTGCCTACGTGAAAGAAACCTGATGGTTGTTAATTATAATGAATACATTACCGTTCTTTGTATAGGGAAGAAAATTAAAGACTGTATTTTACAAAGGGAGGACTGAATAGTTTTTTTGACAAGATTCGTGAGGCATTACTGCTATTACAGAACAGTTAAATGTCTTTGGAAAAGAACTACGACAAAGCTGTTCTTCGAAGCATGTCAGTTATATGTGACAGCGAAATACTCTCAGAGTCTTAAAAGAACGTAATCCAGTACCAAAAAACACGAGTGTTTGCAGGTGTGATAATTACCAAAGCAACAGTTTAACAACTGACAGTTGCAAAATATTAACTCGGATTATATGAAGTGCGAAATTTTCTGGATCGATTAAAGCTGTTTTCCGGCCGAGGACTTGAGTCTGGGACCATTTCCTTTCGCGGGCAAGTGCTTTAGCGACTGTTTCCCAATCACGACTCACGACCCCTCTTTACAGCCAGTACATCTCCTACCTTCCAAACTTCGCAGAAGTTCTCTGGCATAACTAGTGCGATTACCGGCATTGGAAGAAAGGGTATTCCGGAGACAAGGATTGGTTACGGCCTAGGGTTAAATTTCCGTAAATGGCATTCAATTGGCAGTGGAGAGTGTGCTGATTTGAAACTTACTATCAGATTAATACTGTGTGCCCCAGCTGGACTCGAACATGTGATAACTGCTTTCGGGCTGTAGTGGTCCACCGACGTAGGTATCGAAGCATGAATGACGATCGGCATCACAATTCACTTCAAAAGATAGGGAAAGGTACCTGCATAAATGAAGCTGTCAGGGAGGGCTGCGAATCGTGCTCGGATAGCTCAGTGGCTATAACATTTGCACGCGAAAGGGAAACTTCCCCGGTTCGGGTCCCGGTCCGGCATACAGATTCAATCTACCAGGAAGTCGAAAATCAGCGCACACTCCACTACAGAGATAAAAATTCATGGTGGAACCAATCCCTCACGCTGTGGTTAAGTCATGTCGGCATAATATACCTTGCTGCAACGGTGTTAGTCAAGCAAGTTTCGCAAGAGAACGTCTGTCAAGTTTGGATGGTAGGAGATTTCATACTGCCAGAAGTAGAGCTGTGGGGACGAATCGTGATTTGTGATTGGGTAGCTTAGTCGGTAGAGCACTTTCCTCCGAAAGAAAGTAGTCGCGAGTTCGAGACTCGGTCTGGCACACAGTTTCAATCTGCCGCAATGTTAGATAACAGGACGGTATTTGACAATAATAGGCGTTTAGGCAGAAAAAGATTGAAATAATGAAAAATCTTGAGAAGAGCTGCCGTGCATAAAGTTTGACTGACGTAAGGAAAGGTGCCGGGAAGTCGTCACTACCGGTGGACACTAGGTTGAAGAGAAGGACGTCCGCTTACAAATATGCGACCTCTCTGATGTGCAGCTGCTTTTGCAATAAGTCGGACATGCAGCAGGATATTTCCACAACAAACTGTGGAGACTGCAGTGCTCGGAAATGTCACAGCCTGAGATATGCGGGAATGAAAGTTTTCGAGTTACACACCAGCCGCTACAAGATGGGAGGTTTCGAACCTGCACGAATACAGCGAGGCATAGTCACAAAACAGCGGTCATGCATTTGGTGGAATTGCAAATTCGGCTCGCAAATGACAACTACTCTGTACGAGTCTTAGAACGGCTAAGGGAGGCTAAAAGTGAGAAGGGATAGTTGATCAGTCAACGAGAGTGAAACTGGATACTGAGACAACAGTGAACATTGAAGAGACGGCGATCAGTCCGCCGGCCGCTGTGGCCTAGCTGTTCTAGGCGCTTCAGTCCGGTACCGCGCTGCTGCTACAGTCACAGGTTCGAATCCTGCCTCGGGCATGGATGTGTGTGATGTTGTTAGGATAGTTAGGTTTGTAGATCTAGGTCTAGGGGACTGATGACCTTAAATGCTAAGTCCCATTGTGCCTAGAGCCATTTGAACCATTTTGAGCGATCAGTCGCTGAAATTGTCTTCTGGAGGCATTAAAACCCTCTGCCCTCTCGTTTCCGGTTTTTGAATCTGAACCTTATGTTTCGCAATATTTGTCGTCATTTCGTAACTCACACTTTCCTTGTACCGAATGAATTTACTCTGCAGTTCAGAGCTTCAATGTTAAAAATATGGCTGCCCATTTTCCTTGTCTTCCATCCGCACCCGAACATAGCACTTCTTCAACAAGGAAATTAAAACTAAACTAAATCCGTCCGAACAGGTCTCTGAAGGCCCAACGCTGCCGACCGACCTCGGTGTCATGGTTGGAGCCCTGCAGCCGCGTCGCGTACCGATGTGGCTCTCAAGCGCATGTGGTGTGCTTTCGCTAACGTCGGCAGAAGTTCCCGGAGATTACCGATGCTAATGAGAGCTGCGTGAGCGCGTGCACACGCGGCTGGCAAAGCCGCCTGAGCCACGCGGACTTCACGCGCCTGCATTCGCTTCCACACAGGCTGCGAATTTAGTGTGTGCGCACGAACGATGCGTTTCGCGCAGCCACATACTTAGGCGACATTGATGCGATGGCGAATAACGAATACAGATATAAATTACTATTCGTTACTCGTGAATAAGAAATAATATTCGAAACTTTATTCCCTTATGTGACTAAAAGCACTTATTCGTCATCTGTGAATAAACAGAATTAACGATAAAAGATTTGTTTGAAATTCAATTGAATTTATAGTGCCAAAACTCGTCATTCACTAAAAGAATGTACTTTTAGTTCCTTTTTAATTAGTATTCAGAACAACTCTTTTTTTTATATTTCATCAGAAACTTTATTTGATCCACGGGAATTTACAGTTGTGCCACCAATGAAAATACATTCTACACATGCAATGCACTCTTGCATTTGTCTTTAATCATGACTTCCATATATGACTTGCAGCCTTCTTCAGCAAAAATTGAGAAATGATAAATTCGGTGCAGTCTTTGGCAAATACATACTTGTCATTCCACTTTAAATTCACTTCTCGAATCACATTCCTAATAATATCTTCTTTTTACTTCATGTCATTCGAAGCTCTTGACCCGGTTTCTTTGACATTTATTTGGCTATTATACGCCTAACGTTTGTTGTAAGCCTCGCTTGGTCGTAGGCAGCAATAAAGGTCGACTTGTTTGTTTTTAAACCATTGGTACGACTTTTCTGCAGTAACTGAAGTTGTACAGAAAGTGAGAAACGTCTTACCATTGTCTCTTGACAATTCCACGATACACAAATTGTAAGCGTGCTGCAATATTACGAGCGCTTTTATATACTGGAACCCAGTGTCTCTTCCGAAATTCTTGAATCTCAAAGCTCTACGTAATTGCATTGGCCGATGTCAGTTCAAAAAACCGTTCCATATTCCAACGGCAAGCCCCCTCGAATTAACCCTAAAACACTTTAGATGACTGGACGTCCAATAGCAGCGCATTAACGTTTTAGGAGACTTAACATTAAAATTATGGTGATGTTAATCATAAGGAAGTATTAAGCTCTTATTTGGTGCACTCATTTTGTAGCACTACGACCACGAATCGTGCATTGAAGCCCGGGTACTGGGCCATTGCGACAGACAGCTTGCTCCGCGCTGCCAATTGTGAGCAGGTTTTGTCGTCGAGAACTTACGTGCCTGCCTTCAGTAAACGCGTACTTGTCAAAGCAGTCGGATCTTGCTTTCTTCCTGAAACAAATTTCATAATTATTTTCGACAGCAAGGGCCGATTTCCGGATTTCGGTGGGGGAGCACAACAACATGTCTTGAAATTTATGATCATCTTTTTCTGACACATTATTTTGTAAAACACAGCATGCATTTATTACAACAATTGGATATTCATCTCGAACACCCACTGGGCGATGAAAAGTTCTACCATTTATTTGACAGTGTGTATTCTATAAACCGCATAGTTAGTGACAGCCGGTTTTTAAGGGATTTTTTATTGTTTGTTAAACTCCTTCCACGATAAGGACAAATTAAATTTTCAGTTGTTCCAAATGGCTCGACTCCGACTTGTTTTATATAGGACTTTTCCCTGATATTTGTAAATTTTTACTAACGAGATTTTCATGCAAAACTGACTGCGTAGAAACAGGTAAGTCTCTATGTTTTCCGTATGCTCCAACACCTATGTAAGTAAACTTACAATCTGATGCGTATAAAAGAAGTACAAATACGAAAAACATCTGTTGTAATTATAAAGAAGTACGATTTTTTGTGAGAAAATAAAACATAACATGTTCCACGTTCTAACAACCCTACCACAACCAAGGTCAAAATTTTAATAAGGATTCTGGTGTTGCTTACGCTGCTAAATACTGCATTATCAGGCAACAACAGTCATATTATGTGCCAGGTGTCATTAGAGCACAGTTGATAAGGTCATTTCATGTAATAATAAAAAAAACTAGGCACTCATCTTTTTGTGTTTCCCGCTCTGGTCTCATCGTAAAATCATGGCTCAATCGTTGAAAATATAGGTGGTTATGATTCCAAGCTCGGATACAAAGAGACCTAGGTTTTATTCTGCTATATTCAAAGGTTTTGTAGATGTGCTTCTCAAACCATTCTTGGAGATTAAACCTTTCAAAGTTAGCACAATAGTGATGTAAAAAAAAATAATCAGCACTCCGAATTTGAGTTACACTCACTTTTAATTGCAATATCACATAAACATAAAACATCGCCCAAAAATCAGAGTTACAAGTACGTCAAAGATCATAGTGACAAAAGAAAGAATACACATAAGAATAATATCATTGCAACATAAACATATCGATCTATCAAAAATGAAATCAAATCTGAATATTGTCTCAGAAATATGTTAAGTAGTTAACAGAAAGACAGTAGAATATTGCTGGCATCGAGTGGTTCAAGTGAGGTGCCGTAATGGTTACGTAATTCAAGTACCAATACAATCCCCCCCCCCCCCCCCACAATTCCACGCACAAGCTGCATGGGATTGGGTGTCCCAAAGAGCAAGATAATAAGGTAGTAAGTTACAGTAGTCATTATACAGAATAACAGTATCTTTGAAATAGTACATAAAGATTATTGATGATTGTTGTATAACATTAAAGAAATGAAATGTAATAGATTAAAAATTGCTTTAGCCATATCTTTTCAAAGTTGCAAAAATTACTAAATTTTACAACAGGCCTCCCTTCACTCTCCTTACAACAGTACACATAAATATCCAAATGTAATCTGTTAATCTGTACCATGTTGTATGCAAAGAGAAACTTATAAAATTTTTGAATCTTAGTTACAACTATGTACATGAGTGCAGACTATGTCTCCTGGCAATATAATAAGAATAGCATAAAAATTTTTTCGAACAATTGTTATTTTCAGTCCATCATTTATATATAATTCACTGCCTATTTCACCACTGTAGTTCCTCTTCTCCTAGTTAAGTTTTTCCTTTAATAACAGGTCCATAGGTATTCCCTTTACGTAGTTCCTTTTAGCTGGTGGGTTCTTTATCTGAAATTATTACATAGGCTTTACTCTTCACTTCAGTATAAGTTCCTACACAAATATTCAGTGTTATACTGTGTCACCAAGGATGATCAAACACTAGTAGAATGACATAAAAAAAACAATATGAAAAATTATAATAGTCTAAAAATTATTCATATTCAATAAAAATTCTATATATTACAACACACATAAAATTTCTCATTTTCTAACATTACTTTTAAAAAAAATCTTGTCTGTGACTTGTCATAAGCAAACTTTTTATCATCCATAGGCCCTCAACATTCTGATGTGAAAGTAATTGGAGTTTTTACTCCACTGTAATATGGTATGATAGCATATAAATAAATTTGGAAAATAATTGCAAAGTTATTCAACCAGATACAGTTCACTACATTAACATGGAAATTTGTGACAAAGAAAAGTATTATCAGATGGCATTTAAGAAAACAATTGCTTGTTGATCTGTATTGAAGAGCATTAGGACATGGTACAATTACAGGCACTGCGACAAGGGAGGAGTGATACCTCAAAATATGTGGATGGAAAAGAAAGATAGAAATAGTTAATACTGGTGAGTTCAGCCTAGCCCCCTCTCATCAGCAGAAGAAGAAAAATAGAATAGAATCAGTGACAGGCACTAGGATAAGAAATAAAAGGGGAGGGCTCAAAAAATATAACTGAGAGCAGAATGTCAACAGCCGCCCACCAATATATACACAAAAGAATGATTTAATTCCAGAGTGTGGAAAGTCCTCAGTTTCATAAATCCCTACTGTCAAGTGGGCAAATAAGCAGGCATAGCCTGTTCATAATATTCCAATTTCAGTCTTTTCCAACATATAGGCTCAGAAAATATAATAATAGCAACAAAATGTTTTCAGCATAAATAACATCAGCACATGAAGAAAATAGTAGTAAGCACAAAATATGAATGTCAAAATGTTCACCAAAATGTCTAATAACTAACATGAGTAAACTACAACTACAATAGCACATGTCCTACCACACAACGAAAATAAAATGCAGAAGCAACCATCAAAATATTTTCTTATATCTAGGTATATATGTATATATTGAATAGTATGTATATTACATGTGCAGGTGGTTCATCAAGCAAAATCATTTTACACTTCTAGCAATAAGTAAGCTTCAGTGCCATATATAGTTTCCATATCACATGAAAGAAAATAACTTCATAAACAATATAAAATGTGAAAAATTTAACTTGTATTCCAAGTTATTGAGATTTGCAAATTTCATTCTAGGTATCAGACTTACAAGGTTTCAATTCAGTTACATTCCTCAAACCAAATAATTTCCTAGACTTTGGATGGATCAATCTGTGTGCATTTGGGTGAGGATTTTCTTTCACCTCAAATGGTCCTATATAAATGTCAAAAAATTTCTTTAGTTCTGAAGTCATAAGTTAAAATTTTTCTTTCATTTTAACCAAAACCAAATCACCAATATTAAAGTGTGAAAACCTGCCTTCTGTATTGTGTCTTTTCTTTCTGTATTCTGCTTGTTTTTTCATGGTATCTTTTACAATTTGTTCTCTCTCCTGAGGTGACAGAATCTGACAAACTGGAAAATCCATGTGTTCAGTAATAAAGATAGTGGGTCTTTTGTTAAATATAATTTCGAATGGTGAAAAGCCAGTGGATGTATGTTTCAAACTGTTCATTATGTCTTCGAAATCATTTACATATTCAATCCAATTTACATGGTTCTTACTACAATATGTTCTGCACAACCTCACTATCTCTCTCATGTACCTCGCTGCCGGATTACTGGATGGGTGATAAACTGAAATCAAAGTATGTTTTATGTTCGCATTTTCAACAAAATCTTTCCATACTTTCGATGTAAATTGTGAGCCATTGTCTGACAAGATTGCTTGTGGAGTACCTACCTTATTGAAATAATCACTGGTTAATTTAGATGTAATACATTTACTTGTGGCTTTTCTTAATGGATACAATTAGATGAATTTTGAGAATATGTCAACAATCACAAAGATATAACTGTAATCTCCTTTTGACTTGGGAAGTGGTCCATAAATGTTGCAAGCTGTTAGTAGCAATTTTTCCTGGGTAAAATATTTTGCATCATCCCTCTGCATGTTTGATTACTTACCTTTACTCTTTGGCATCGGTCACAGGCTGCTAATTTTTTCTTCACTCTTCTGGCAATATTATAAAAATAGACGTTTTCCTGAATCTTTTGTATGCATTTGAGAGAACCACAATGTCAAAAGCTCTCATGTATATACTTAACTAATGTGTCTATGTGCTGCTCAGGCCAACATAATTTCCATTCATCCAAATCAGGTCTTAATCTTCTGAACAGAATCCATTTGTGTGCCTTATAATAATCATCTACCTTTTGCTTAACGCCCAAATAACTTTTTACCAATTTCCAATTTTCATCCTGATTTTGGTGTCTCCTAATGTCATTACAATTTTTTAAAATTTCTCCTTCCTCTTTTATCCCCTTCAAATACATAATTTTGAAATTTTTGTCATCAATGCCTGTTTCATTATCAAAATTTAGCCCAATAGGGGACCTAGAAAGTGCATCAGCAATAACATTTTCCTTCCCCTTAATATATTTAATTTCATAATCAAATTGTTGTAAAGGTAATGTCCATCTGGAGATACTACTATGATAAAGCCTACATTCCTGTAAGTAACTTAGTGCTTTGTGGTCAGAGTAAACAATCACTTTGTGTCCAAGAAGGTAATTTTTAAATTTGTTGAAAGCCCAATGTATAGCCAAAAGTTCTTTTTCAGTCACAGTGTAAGACTTTTCATACTTTTGTAATACTCTACTAGCAAATGCAATGGAATGGTTTCCAATATGATCTCCTACTACTTTTTCCTGAAATAAGTGTGCTCCTAATCCTGTATCACTGCTGTCAGTCATTAAACAGAAGGGTAAAGACATGTCAGGCCTATATAGAATTCTGCTCTGTGAAAGTTGTTTCTTTATCTCATCAAATGCTTTTTCACAATCAGACGACCAATCCAAGACAGTATTTTTCTTTAATAGATCACATAGACAAGAAGTGTTCATAGCTTGAGTACTGACATACTTTGTGTAAAATCCAGCATGACCAAAAAAGATTTTAATTGTTTTTTATTTTTAGAAACAGGAAAATTCTCTATAACTTCAATTTTTTCTCTGTCAGGTTCAATCACCTTTTCCGAAATAATGTGTACCATAAATTGGAATTCACTTACCCCAAATTTACATTTTTCTAACTTTAAGATCATACCTCCTTCCCTTAATTTTGTACACACCTGTGTTAGCAATTCAAAATGTTCTTCCCATGTTTTTTAAAAATCAAAATATCATCTACATATACAGTAAGTTTAGACAGTAGTTCATCCCCCAAAACAAGATCTAATGCTCTAATAAACTCATCAACAGAAACAGTTAGTCCAAATGGTACAACATAGTAATCATAACTTTTTCCCTCATACAAAAATTCAGTGTATTTTCTAGAATTTATTTCTAAAGAAATTTGGTGAAAGCCTGAAGTTAAGTCTAAGCCGCTCATGAATTTCACACATTCAAATTTATGTAACAGTTCATCTATGTTTTCTGGATGATCATTTACTCTTTTCAAAATTTTTTTAAGGTGCCTAGAGTCAAGTACAAGTCTAACACCACCTCCACGTTTGGAAACCACCACCAAAGGATTATTATAATCACTATTACTTCGTTCGATTACACCCCATGCTTCCATTTTTTGTATCTCACTCTCTACTTCTTTTCTTTTAGCAAACGGAATACTATAAGGCTTGAGAAAAAAAGGTTCATGATTTTTAAGGTGTAAAGTGCATTTATAATTCCTGACTCTTCCTGGTTTTTCTTTGAAAACATCTTGAAATTCCCACAATAAATTTTCCAACTGTCTCTTTTGATCACTGTCCAAATTAATTGCTTCCTCTGTTTTGCTTTTAACTAGGTTTTCATAATGTTGACCAGAAAAACTTAGCTCAGATTTGTCATCAAAACAGCACAAATTCTGTTCATAGTCTATGATTTTCCTGACATGATTGCAACCTTCTCCACAGTGTATAATAAACAGTTGTGTGCACACAATAATATTGTTTTTGGGTTCACACACAATTAACTTCATCTCACTCCAGCTAACTGCAGCACTTACCTTTAACACCCAGTCAATGCCAAACAATATGTTCTCTTCTAAACTTGGAATAACAAGACAAACCTGCTCAAATTTTACATCTTCTATTTCAAATGATAAAAATACTTGACTTTTGAAGACTTTACTGTGTTTGCCTGTAGCTCCCCTTATCTTTACTCCCATCACAGGGACCTCAAGAAAATCAACACTTTCTTTAATTTTATTTCTAAAATTTTCTGAAATAGCTGAAATAGGACTCCCTGTATCAATGAGACATTGACCCTCCCAATAGTTCACTTTAGCTTTAATGTATGGACTCCCTAATTCACGTTCTTCTACGCTTTCTTCTTATGGTTCATGTAACAGGTCATTTTCAATTTCTGTAAAATTACCCTCATTATTTTCCTGATCAGTTTTAATAGCTTCAAACACACATTAACACTTTCATTATCATCTGTGGATACAACAGGTTGAGCATACAACAGATATTCATTACATTTTACACTTTGCCACCAGTGAGGATATAACCTTCTACAAATTTTAACTAAATAGTTCCACAACTCTTCCCTATCTGTTTTGTAATTGCAACTGTTCCATGATACACTCCTGGAAATGGAAAAAAGAACACATTGACACCGGTGTGTCAGACCCACCATACTTGCTCCGGACACTGCGAGAGGGCTGTACAAGCAATGATCACACGCACGGCACAGCGGACACACCAGGAACCGCGGTGTTGGCCGTCGAATGGCGCTAGCTGCGCAGCATTTGTGCACCGCCGCCGTCAGTGTCAGCCAGTTTGCCGTGGCATACGGAGCTCCATCGCAGTCTTTAACACTGGTAGCAGCCGCGACAGCGTGGACGTGAACCGTATGTGCAGTTGACGGACTTTAAGCGAGGGCGTATAGTGGGCATGCGGGAGGCCGGGTGGACGTACCGCCGAACTGCTCAACACGTGGGTCGTGAGGTCTCCACAGTACATCGATGTTGTCGCCAGTGGTCGGCGGAAGGTGCACGTGCCCGTCGACCTGGGACCGGACCGCAGCGACGCACAGATGCACGCCAAGACCATAGGATCCTACGCAGTGCCGTAGGGGACCGCACCGCCACTTCCCAGCAAATTAGGGACACTGTTGCTCCTGGGGTATCGGCGAGGACCATTCGCAACCGTCTCCATGAAGCTGGGCTACGGTCCCGCACACCGTTAGGCCGTCTTCCGCTCACGCCCCAACATCGTGCAGCCCGCCTCCAGTGGTGTCGCGACAGGCGTGAATGGAGGGACGAATGGAGACGTGTCGTCTTCAGCGATGAGAGTCGCTTCTGCCTTGGTGCCAATGATGGTCGTATGCGTGTTTGGCGCCGTGCAGGTGAGCGCCACAATCAGGACTGCATACGACCGAGGCACACAGGGCCAACACCCGGCATCATGGTGTGGGGAGCGATCTCCTACACTGGCCGTACACCACTGGTGATCGTCGAGGGGACACTGAATAGTGCACGGTACATCCAAACCGTCATCGAACCCATCGATCTACCATTCCTAGACCGGCAAGGGAACTTGCTGTTCCAACAGGACAATGCACGTCCGCATGTATCCCGTGCCACCCAACATGCTCTAGAAGGTGTAAGTCAACTACCCTGGCCAGCAAGATCTCCGGATCTGTCCCCCATTGAGCATGTTTGGGACTGGATGAAGCGTCGTCTCACGCGGTCTGCACGTCCAGCACGAACGCTGGTCCAACTGAGGCGCCAGGTGGAAATGGCATGGCAAGCCGTTCCACAGGACTACATCCAGCATCTCTACGATCGTCTCCATGGGCGAATAGCAGCCTGCATTGCTGCGAATGGTGGATATACACTGTACTAGTGCCGACATTGTGCATGCTCTGTTGCCTGTGTCTATGTGCCTGTGGTTCTGTCAGTGTGATCATGTGATGCATCTGACCCCAGGAATGTGCCAATAAAGTTTCCCCTTCCTGGGACAATGAATTCACGGTGTTCTTATTTCAATTTCCAGGAGTGTATTTTTAGAAAATTTTCACCTTTTCCTTGAGAACTTTTATGTGGGTTTAAAGACTTCATACTATTAGCTGGCACAACATTACAGTCCTCTGTTACATTAAATTGGTTACACTGACTTAACTTTACCACTCTTCAGATACATGAGTGTCCTCTTCCTCATTACTAACCACACTTACCTCATCACTAACCACACTTACCTCACCATAATGCTCACAATTATCAAATTCGTCATCACATAGCTTCACTACTTCACTTGAAATAATCTCGACGAATACCTGATACTCACCTACAGCATTAATCACACCATTACTTACCTCCGTACAACTCTCAACAACATCATTAGCTTCCATATTTTCATCAAAATCAAAACTTTCCTTATCATGCATCCTACCCACAGTCACATTAAGTTCCATTTCTCTCTCTCCACATAACTTTTCTTTTTCATTAAATAACTTATTCAAATCAGAGCTGTAATGTTTGTCAGATACTTCAGATTACATAGATTATCATTCTCTATCCAATTATAAAATTTTGGCACAATTGCAATATCCTCATCTGGCTTGTTCTCAGAAGTAGTTACCTTATTGCTTTCAAGATGATTACTTTCTCTTATTGTATCTCAAAATTTCTGATCAAAATTTAAAGTATTAATTTGGTGTTGAACATGAGTGTCTGTTATTTGTTTTGTCTTCCACTAGTTTTATTACATTACATTTCTCCTTCTTCCTCTGTCTGTAAATTCCCAGATGTTATTGTAGGTCCTATTGTGATTACATTTTCTCGCCCCAAAACTGCGGACCCTCATTGAGGCGGTCTGGAGTTTTCCTGCCAGTTTTCTCTGTTGTTCCCCCCTGTTTCTGTCATCCCATTTGTTTCTATTTCCAAAATATCTATCTTGTCTCTGTCATTACCATCATCATCCCTATTGCTTCCCCTGTGTTGTTCATATCTATTGTTCATTCTCTCCTCTCTCCATACCTGTTTGAGTCCCCCCCCCCTCCCTGTTGGTGTTCACCATTGTTAAAATTTTGCATATTCCCTCTTTCTAATGCCCTATCCAATTTATCCACATATTTTAAATAATTCTTCCACAGAATCATCAGGCCCATGAACAAAAAACCACTGCAATTTTTCAGGTTGCCTTCATTTCAGCGTATCTATTTGTGTCATTTCATCAAAAGGCTTATCTAAATGTATTAATTTTCTCAATTGATCTTTACAAAACGCTTTCATGGTGCCCACTTTCCCTCTGAAAATAGGTCCATTTAAAAATTCAGATTTAATTCTCCCCTGTTCAGATTCTGACCAAAATTTGTTTAAGGAGCTTTTCTCATAATTTGTAAAGGTTTCCCATTCATCGAAATTTTGGTTAGCCCAGGATAGGGCCTCCCCTTCAAGAAATTTTTTGACAAATTTAATTTTTGAATTATCAGACATTCCTGGCACAAAATTGTCCTTGCAATGGTGCAAAAAATCAACTGGGTGCAAATTATCACAAGGAAAACTTTTCACTAACAGGTTCAAGCAAGCTGGTCCATGACTGTACAAATTTTCGTTAACAACATATTCTTCAACTTGATTTATTTTAATTTTCAATGTGTCTAATTTATAGATAAGATTTGATTCTATATTGTCAACATTTTCTCAACACTACTGACTGCATTAACACTGTTTACTTTCAAGTGATTAAATTTTTCATGTAGTGATTCATTTTCATTTTGAAGTTCCTGAATTTCTCTGGCTCTTTTACTATTTTCAGCAATTAATTCATTTTCAAAAACAATTACTTTTTTCTCCACATTGTCCACCGTCGATTCTACCACCTTTAAGTTACCTTCCAGTGTATTTTTGACCTCAGTTAACTCAGTTTTTATTGCATTTAATTGCTTATTCAAATTCTCCCCTAACCTTTCGTCAATTTCAGCCCTCATTTCAGATATTAAATTATTTATGTTTTCATACTGCTTCCTCAGAAGCTGCATAATTAATTCTAACTTATCAATTTTTGGATCGCCCCTACTATTTCTTCCCCTTCATTAATTTTATAAGTTATGAACTGTTAACAGAAAATGTACCACTAGAAATTACAATACCAAATTACAAAATTCGTTAGAAATTTTACTTAATTTATAACTGAAGTCTTCTCCGTCGGAATCCAGTTGTACCGTTTATTTTAAATCCATTGTCATCCCATTCTTTTTTGCGTCCATTTTTCGTCCTGTTGTTGTCTCCTTTTGACTGTCAGGTTTTTGTCGATATTTTTCATAACAGATTCACTGTGTACTTTTCCTGAAACACAGTTAAGATTTGAATATTTGGTGCTGCCTATCCCGGACGATCCCCCACGTTCTAACCTACTACAACCAAGGTCAAAATTTTAATAACGGTTGTGGTGTTGCTCACGCTGCTAAATACTGCATTATCGGGCAACAACAGTCATATTATGTGCCAGGTGTCATTAGAGCACAGTTGATAGAGTCATTTCATGTAATAATCAGAAAACTAGGCACTCATGTTTTTGTGTTTCCCACGCTGGTCTCGTCGTAAAATCATGGCTCAATCGTTGAAAATCTAGGTGGTTATGATTCCAAGCTCTGATGCAAAGAGGCCTAGGTTTCATTCTGCTATATTCAAAAGTTTTGTAGATGCGCTTCTCAAACCATTCTTGGAGATTAAACCTTTCAAAGTTAGCACAATAGCGATGTAAAAAAAATAATTAGCACTCCGAATTTAAGTTACACTTCCTTTTAATTGCAATATCATGTAAACACAAACCATCACTTCACAATACAAAACATACTCGAAAACATCTTTCTCACAGTCACTGTTAAAGTTCATATTTTATAAGTGGACTACAATACGCGTCTTTCCAACATGACGTCCAAGACTTGACTTTCTCAAGGTCCGACTCTCTAACAAGTTAACAACTAACAAACTATCGCTTACGCGGTAAAAAATCAGAGTTACAAGTACGTCAAACATCATAGTGACAAAAGAAAGAATACACATAAGAATAATATCATTGCAACATAAACATATCGATGTATAAAAAATGAAATCAAATCTGAATGTTGTCTGAGAAATATGTTGAGTAGTTAACAGAAACACAGTAGAATATTACTGGTATCGAGAAGTTCAGGTGAGCTGCCGTAATGGTTACGTAATTCAAGTATCATTACAACGTCCATCTCCCTCGGCTGATCGGTCATGACTGACAATCAGCTGGCTGATTTAACTGGCCGCTTAACATTGCGACTGCCTAAGGCGTTATGGCCCAAAATGCAGAGACCGTCAACTTATAAGCACTTTTATGGATCAATTATAACACTATAAATCAAGTAAAGCTGTGCTCAACTTGGAGGATGGTTTCAGCACTGCAGTACTACACTAGGCCTGGTGGTGTTCCCTGAACTTCCTCTCACTTTCGAACTGATGCAGGCAGTCCGAAGGAGATCTATATTTCAATACGTATTCTAAAATACAGTGCAACTAGATTTGTCATTGTTAAAGATGAAAGAAGCAACAGTCTAAATCGTAGGACCAACCGGGGATCGAACACGAAGCCTAAATTTTGTAGTCAGGAATTTCAGACACTGAGCCAATGGGCACATTTCTGGGTACTCGATTAAGAAGTTATTTGTAAAACTGTAACTGCGCTGAGACAAGGGAAAAAGTACCTATTGTTTGCAAGAAGTAAACAAATAAAATACAGTGGTTTTGTATGTTACGTGTTATTTACGTTAGAGATAATTTGTTGTTGTTGTTGTGGTCTTCAGTCCTGAGACTGGTTTGATGCGGCTCTCCATGCTACTCTATCCTGTGCAAGCTTCTTCATCTCCCAGTACCTACTGCAGCCTACATCCTTCTGAATCTGCTTAGTGTATTCATCTCTCGGGCGCCCTCTACCATTTCTATCCTCCACGCTGCCCTCCAATACTAAATTGGTGATCCGTCGATGTCTCAGAACAAGTTCTACCAACCGATCCCTTCTTCTAGTCAAGTGGTGCCACAAGCTCCTCTTCTCCCCAATTCTATTCAATACCTCCTCATTAGTTATGTGATCTACCCATCTAATCTTCAGCATTCTTCTGTAGCACCACATTTCAAAAGCTTCTATTCTCTTCTTGTCTAAGCTGTTTATCGTCCACGTTTGACTTCCATACATGGCTACACTCCATACAAATTCTTTCAGAAACGACTTCCTGACATTTAAATCTATACTCAATGTTAACAAATTTCTCTTCTTCAGAAACGCTTTCCTTGTCATTGCCAGTCTACATTTTATATCCTCTCCATTTCGACCATCATCAGTTATTTTGCTCCCCAAATAGCAAAACTCCCTTACTACTTTAAGAGTCTCATTTCCTAATGTAATTCCCTCAGCGTCACCAGCCTTAATTCGACTGCATTCCATTATTCTCATTTTGCTTTTGTTGATGTTCATCTTATATCCTCCTTTCAAGACACTGTCCATTCCGTTTAACTGCTCTTCCAAGTTCTTTGCTGTCTCTGACAGAATTACAATGTTATCAGCGAACCTCAAAGTTTTTATTTCTTCTCCATGGACTTTAATATTTACTCCCAAATTTTCATTTGTTTCCTTTATTGCTTGCTCAATACGCAGATTGAATAACATCGGGGAGAGGCTACAACCCTGTCTCACTCCCTTCCCAACCACTGCTTCCCTTTCATGTCCCTCGACTCTTATAACTGCCATCTGCTTTCTGTACAATTTCTAAATAGTCCTTCGCTCTCTGTATTTTACCCCTGCCACCTTCAGAATTTGAAAGAGAGTATTCCAATCAACATTGTCAAAAGCTTTCTCAAAGTCTACAAATGCTAGAAATGTAGGTTTGCCTTTCCTTAATCTTTCTTCTAAGATAAGTCGTAGGGTCAGTATTGCCTCACGTGTTCCAACAATTCCACGGAATCCAAACTGATCTTCCCCGAGGTCAGCTTCTATCAGTTTTTCCATTCGTCTGTAAAGAATTCGCGTTAGTATTTTGCAGCTGTGATTTATTAAACCATAGTTCGGTAATTTTCACATCTGTCAACACCTGTTTTCTTTGGGATTGGAATTATTATATTCTTCTTGTAGTCTGACGGTATTTCGCCTGTCTCATACATCTTACTCATCAGATGGTAGAGTTTAGTCAGGACTGGCTCTCCCAAGGCTGTCAGTAGTTCCAATGGAATGTTGTCCACTGCGGGGGCCCTGCCTCGACTCAGGTCCCTCAGTGCTCTATGAAACTCTTCACGCAATATCATATCTCCCATTTCATCTTCATCTACATCCTCTTCTGTTTCCATAATATTGTACTCAAGTACATCACCCTTGTCCAGACCCTCTTTATACTCCTTCCACCTTTCTGCTTTCCCTTCTTCGCTTAGAACTGGGTTTCCATGAAAGCTCTTGATATTCATGCAAGTGGTTCTCCTTTCTCCAAAGGTCTCTTTAATTTTCCTGTAGGCAGTATCTATCTTACCCCTACTCAGATAAGCCCTTACATCCTTACATTTGCCATCCAGACATTCCTGCTTAGCCATTTTGCACTTCCTGTCGATCTCATTTTTGAGACGTTTGTATTCCTTTTTCCCTGCTTCATTTACTGCCTTTTTATATTTTCTCCTTTCATCAATTAAATTCAATTTATCTTCTGTTACCCGAGAATTTCTACTAGCCTCGTCTTTTTGCCTATTTGATCCTCTGCTGCCTTCACTATTTTATCCCTCAAAGCTACCCATTCTTCTTCCACTGTATTTCTTATGCTCTCCCTGAAATTCTGTACAACCTCTGGTTCTTTCACTTTATCCAGGTCTCATCTCCTTAAATTCCCACCTTTTTGCAGTTTCTTCAGTTTTAATCTACAGTTCATAACCAATAGATTGTGGTCAGAGTCCACATCTGCTCCTGGAAATGTCTTACAGTTTAAAACCTGGTTCCTAAATCTCTGTCTTACCATTATATAATCTATCTTATACCCACTTGTATCCCTTGGGTTCTTCCATGTATACAACCTTCTTTCATGATTCTTAAACCAAGTGTTAGCTATGATTAGGTTATGCTCTGCGCAAAATTCTACCAGGCGGCTTCCTCTTTCATTTCTTAGCCCCAAGCCATATTCACCTGCTATGTTTCCTTCTCTTCCTTTTCCTACGCTCGAATTACAGTCACCCATGACTCTTAAATTTTCGTCTCCCTTCACTCCCTGAATAATTTCTTTTATCTCATCATACATTTCATCAATTTCTTCGTCATCTGCAGAGCTAGTTGGCATATAAACTTGTACTTCTACGGAATCCAAACTGATCTCTCCCGAGGTCGACTTCTACTAGTTTTTCCATTCTTCTGTAAAGTATTCGCGTTAGTATTTTGCAGTTGTTACTTATTAAACTATAGTTCGGTAATTTTCACATCTGTCAACACCTGATTACTTTGGGATTGGAATTATTATATTCTTCTTGAAGTCTGAGGGTATTTCGCCTGTTTCATACATCTTGCTCACCAGATGGTAGAATTTAGTCAGGACTGGCTCTCCCAAGGCCGTCAGTAGTTCCAATGGAATGTTGTCTACTCCGGGGGCCTTGTTTCGTCTCAGGTCTTTCAGTGCTCTGTCAAACTCTTCACGCAGTATCTTATCTCCCATTTCATCTTCATCTACATCCTGTTCCATTTCCATAATATTGTCCCCAAGTACATCGCCCTTCTATATACTCCTTCCACCTTTCTGCTTTCCCTTCTTCCCTTCTTCGCTTAGAACTGGGTTTCCATCTGAGCTCTTGATGTTCATGCAAGTGGTTCTCTTACCTCCAAAGGTCTCTTTAACTTTCCTGTAGGCCATATCTATCTTACCCCTAGCGAGATAAGCCCTTACATCCTTACATTTGTCCTCTAGCCATCCCTGCATTGCCATTTTGCACTTCCTGCCGATCTCATTTTTGAGATTTTTGTATTCCCCTTTGCCTGCTTCATTTACTGCATTTTTATATTTCTCCTTTCATCAGTTAAATTCAATATATCTTCTGTTACCCAAGGATTTCTACTAGTCCTCGTCTTTTTATCTACTTGATCCTCTGCTGCCTTAAGTACTTCATCCCTCAAAGGTACCCATCCTTCTTCTACTGTATTTCTTTCCCCCATTCTTGTCAATTATTCCCTTATGCTCTCCCTCAAACTCTGTACAACCATTGGTTCATTCAGTTTATCCAGGTCCCATATCCTTAAATTCCCACCTTTTTGCAGTTTCTTCAGTTTTAATCTAGAGGTCATAACCAATAGATTGTGGACAGAGTCCACATCTGCCCCTGGAAATGTCTTACAATTTAAAATCTGGTTCCTAAATCTCTGTCTTACCATTAGATAATCTATCTGAAACCTGTCAGTATCTCCAGGCTTCTTCCATGTATACAGCCTTCTTTTATGATTCTTGAACCAAGTGTTAGCTATGATTAAGTTGTGCCCTCTGCAAAATTCTACCAGGCGGCTTCCTCTTTCATTTCTTACCCCCAAACCATATTCACTTTCTACGTTTCCTTCTCTTCCTTTTCCTACTACCGAATTCCAGTCACCCATGACTATTAAATTTTCGTCACCCTTCACTATCTGAATAATTTCTCTTATTTCATCATACATTTCTTCAATTTCTTCGTCATCTGCATAGCTAGTTGGCATATAAACTTGTACTACTGTAGTAGGCATGGGCTTCGTGTCTATCTTGGCCACAATAATGCGTTCACTATGCTGGTTATAGTAGCTTATTCGCACTCCTATTTTTTTATTCATTATTAAACCTACTCCTGCATTACCCCTATTTGATTTCGTATTTATAATCCTGTATTCACTTGACCAAAAGTCTTGTTCCTCCTGCCACCGAACTTCACTAATTCCCACTATATCTAACTTTAACCTATCCATTCCCCTTTTTAAATTTTCTAGCCTGACATTCCACGCTCCGATCCGTAGAAAGCCAGTTTTATTTCTCCTGATAACGACGTCCTCTTGAGTAGTCCCCGCCCGGAGATCCGAATGGGGGACTATTTTACCTCCGGAATATCTTACCCAAGACGACGCCATCGTCATTTAATCATACAGGAAAGCTGCATGTCCTCGGGAAAAATTACGTCTGTAGTTTCCCCTTGCTTTCAGCCGTTCGCAGTACCAGAACAGCAAGGCCATTTTGGTTAGTGTTACAAGGCCAGATCAGTCAATCATCCAGACTGTTGCCCTTGCAACTACTGAAAAGGCTGCTGCCCCTCTTCAGGAACCACACGTTTGTCTGGCCTCTCAGCAGATACCCCTCCGCTGTGGCTGCACTTACGGTACGGCTATCTCTATCACTGAGGCACGCAAAGGCAAGGTCCATGGTTCATGGAGGGGGGAGAGATAATTTACTGAAGAAAAAATTTGTTTGAATGACCTATTTATTCGAATAATTTTCCAGATAGTAATCTTTTCGAATATTACCCATCTCTTTTCACCACTACACCATTCGCTTCCTTTCTCTTTTTGCTCATATTACTAAATGTAACGAGCTATACTACTTCACTTTGCTAGATTCATTCATGGTAGCCTATGGTATAGTTGGATGCAAGTTTTTTAGTTAATTATAAACAATGTCGCCAATTATAGGCCGTTGTCACACTCTCAACGTAATTGTTTTTAATTTATTCTGATAGAAATATTTCTAAATGCCAGTGCGATTTTAGCAGCTGACTGAAAGCGAGCATTAATTCGTCGCCTATTATTTCTCAGCATTTTGCAGTTCCACAGCTGAAACAATGACCTTCAATAACATTCACTATTCCGTTACGACTTAAATTTTCGTTATACTATGGTAACACTTGGTGACTCGTAGGTACACAGCGCATACCTTCTCCACAGAAAACGTGGAAAATCGACAGCTGAAAAGAAATTCTAGATCTAAATGCATTTGAACACTTCCTATGGCCATTTTTGCCGCTACGTTGTATCGAAGCTGTATAGGTAGAGTCGATGTTTCCTTACCCGCATGGCAAGCCCACGCGGCTGTCAGTCAGTGAACGAGCGCCGCCTGATAGCGAATGAGTGAACTGCTTGCCGTGTGCTTCCGCTTGCGCGTGCATAGCGAGTGACGTAGACAAAGACTAATCACGTGGATTCGCCATGTTGCTGCACTACACTAGTCATGGTCAACCGACAGGCGTCACAGGATGCGGATATTGAGGGGCACGTGGACAACGCATTCCTCTCCCTGTCGTCAGTTTTCGTGGTTGTTGCCGCTACTTCTCGATTGGCGTCAGAAGTGTGTCCGAATCGCCAACAGCACCAGATCCCGACGATCACCCGTCCAAGAGCTAGCGATGTCCCATAGCGTCCAACATGGAAGACCTAACAGGAACCGGTGTTATCTCTGCGGCAAGACCCTTGGGAGAATGAGAATTATCACAGATTGCATCTTCTGACAGCGCAGCAGAGGAGTGCGGTGTTGGCCACCGAGCATGCTACCTTCTACAAACATTCAGTATCGAAATCAGTCGGGCCTCCCATCACGGTGGGTGAAAACACGAGACAGAAGCTGCCGGTTGCTAACTTGCCGCCATCCTAACTACAAGGTGCTCGAAACGTCTCGCCTATCTCGCGTCTGCTGCACGCACTGTCACGTAGAGATTGATTGCGTCGAGAGGTGATACGTTCATTCCCACCTCTCCCACCTGTTAATTACTGAGTACGTGTTCGTGCCCATACCTATTCAAATCACCTCTGAGATTTATGTTGGTATAAATGATATGTTAATAAATGTAAATGTTCTATTTTTAACAATTTAATTCATCTGTCTGATTTGCATCTCAATTTCTTAAATTCACAACGTTTTTGTAGCAAATGCGATGACATCTCATTGACAATTTGCATATAATCTGTCAGACTTTTCCAATTTATTATAGCTCCCGGGTACAGCACGTAGGATCATAGAGAGGAAGTAACATCATCTACAATCAGATTCAGGTAGAAAGATAGGCTTTCAACCCCGACGAAAGAAGGCAAACACCAGCCGCAGACCACAGCTTGATGAAGTCTATAAAGCATGTTTATTGCAACATGAAAGATTGTAAGCTGTTTTTCTTCTCCATTCTAGTAAGTATCATATAATATGTAACTTATAACACCGTTATCTTCATGAACGTAATCTAAAAAATGTAGACACCCTAGTTAAATGTAAGAAGGGGCATGGTGGCCCTAGTCTTCCCATTTGAATTCATACAAATTATAAAAGCCAATGTACATGTGTGTGTATGTATGTGTGTTTGTTCACATTTCCTCATAAACCACTGCACTGATTTCAACCAAACTTGGTGCACATATCATTACTCACTGGAAAGAATGACTGTGCAAGTCAGAATCATCCACATAACAAATGGGTGGAGGTGGGGGTTAAAAAGCACTGTAGCCCACTATGCGCGAATAGCAATACTTCTGTAGACTTTGAAAGGTGGCTACACTGTGCCACTGCGCCAGAGAGTGCGCCAAAGAGTACTATTAAGCCGCCTCCACAGTGCTAGTGGAGAGTTCATAGCAGTCAGTGCTTGTGAAGAGATCGTAGAGGACAGTTTTTGTCGAGAGCTCGTGGTTGTTGTGAAGTTGGAGCAAGATGTTGTAGTAAAGAGTATAGTCCATGTCTTATGCAGTTATTTGATGGGAGAGATAGCAGATGTTATTGTAATGAGTGCATTTCGTCAATATATATGAAGGTAAAATTTATAATGTTCCTTTATTAGTTGTGTATCTGAAATAATGTGTCACTACAGGTTCAGTCAACAAAGCATCTGGCTCGTGTTCTTGTATTAGAGTGAATTTTGGTTTTCTTGCGTAATTATAGTTTTTCTAAATTTCTTTTGTCACGTCGGTATAATTGGTATTTAAGAATTCTTGTCTTGTTTGAGAAGAACCGTGCCAGATGTGGACGTTGAGTCACACTCCCACATACAGAACAATTACATTTGTGCTTGGGTTTTGTAGGTTGTATAGTTGCTGGGGACTTAATTAATTAACTGTGTTTACTGAAATTTTCTTACATTGTTTTTTGCAGTCAGATAGCGTAACAATTCTAGTCAGGGCCAACCGATTACGAGACTTACGTAATCGGACATACTTAATTAAAAGTACAATCAAATTTATTTAATTAAGCCCCCATGCACGTGGCGACCGCTGCTTCGGATCGTCCCTTGGATTCTTCTGATTGTGAAAATTGTAGACTGTAGTATTGCTGTAGCAATTTGTAGTTTAGTGATTGTAGTCTGTATTGAGTGTGTAGATTTGGTAATTAGCATTCTTCTAATGGTATTTTTCAAAATTTAATTTTTTTATTGCCTTGTATACGCGTTTGACAATTTTGTGCAATTATTTCAATTGTTCGATTGATCGTGTTTGAGGGAGTCATTGCATTTGAATGGTATTGTTGAGATAAAGAGTCACCGTGTGTAATTTTCGTACAGTGACGAATTTTTTGTATGTTTTGCAAATGATTACGCGATCGATGAAAAAGGGAAAAATGATGAATAGTGAGAATGACGAAATTGTTGACATGGCGAACTCGCCAACAGAGGAAAACAGTATGATGGATAATGAAGTGGAAAACAATGTAATAAGTCGGGAAAATAGTCCGGAACCATTTCAAAATTTTTCTCAATCAGAAAATTCACAGAATACGAGATTAACGATGGAAGATTCTGGAATAGTATCAAACACAGATAGCCTTATGGCTATGCAGAAGGAAGTTAGTTTTGTGGGAAATGTTAGGGGCGAAAAGAATTCTGAACAATTTAATATGGAGCAGTTGATGAGTGCTATATTAAATTTGGGAGCACGTATGGAAACACAGATGGGAACTTTGCGATCTGAAATTAAAACTGATATGGGAACAATGGAAACACGGATGGGAACAATGGAAACACGGTTTGGATCTGAATTAAAAACAGAGATTGGAACAATTAAAACAGAGATGGGAACTTTGGAAACACGGTTAGATTCAAGAATAGGGACATGTTTCAAAAATATGAAAGATGAATTAAAGAAAGAAATCAGGGAAGAAGTACAACCGATTCTGAATTCTCACAATCATAGATTAATTGCAGTAGAAATCAGACAAAGGGAACAGGATAGAGAACAGGAAGAAAGAGATCGCGTGATAGTACAGAATTTTTCAGAGTTAAATTTACAACGTGCAAAGGATAAGGAAGAAATATTTGAAAGAATCGAGGAATCCGTACCAAATGACAGAATAAATAATCTAACACAACAATATGAACAGCTAGCTACCAAATGTGACAATACTGAAACCCGAGTCGCGACACTTACGGAAGACGTAAATAAACAGAAAGAACAATTTGGTGACTTATCGGAAAGAGTGGAGGAAATTTCAGATAAACTGACAAATCTTAGTTTACATGGGGACAGAGATTCGGATGATACAGCTCCATTACCATTTGCAGAAACCGAAGAATACCAGAACATAAATAAGCATGTTGAAAATCAGGGAAAATTTAATGAACGCGTGAAAAGGGAATTTGAGGCATTACGAAAGCAAGTCAAGCTGATCGAAGGGGAAATTGTAGGAAAAGATAGCAGAAGAAATTTAGAATCACAGGTAGCAGAGGGGTTTGAAGAAAATAATTTGTTTCATTTACGGGATGCAACAAGAGAGCGCCAGGCGCGCGAACTTTACAATAATCGACATTCGGACCGGGACAGACGCGGTAGGTCTTTGTCGCCACGAGGCGAAAACTTTGATTATAAACACTTTTTGACTGTCCGGAAATTTAAGATCTTCCGCAATTCTAAGAATGACATACATCCATGTGCATGGTTAGATCAATTTATGTACGCACTTCCACCAAATTGGCCACTAAGTCACAAACTAGAATTCATGTGTGGATATTTAGAAAACGAACCGGCGACGCGGATGCGCGCACTCATTAGAGATTGCAATAATTTAAATGATTTTTATCATGCATTTCTATCGGCATATTGGTCCGAAAACACACAAGACAGAGTCAAACATAGTCTGATTATGCAGCGTAATTTTAAACAGTCTGAGTTCCGCACGCCGGCAGAGTACTTTGAAGACATGATTCGAAAGAATCAGTTCCTGTCCAACCCTTATAGCCCGACTGAATTAATTCGCATTTGTTTAACTAAGCTGCCACAATCCATAAGACAAATTGCTTTGGCCGGAAGATGTAAAGATGACATTGAGACTTTTAAGACTTTGTTGCAAGAACTGGAGTATGACAACGACGACGGGACCTCTTGTAACTTTTTCAGTAACAGTAATTACAATAGATTTTCAGAGAAAAGTGATAGTGGTCGGAACGGGCGTTATATGGGTAATTTTGAGAATGACAGACGTAACAGACACGACAATAGATACCAGCCCTATGACAATAACAGACGTTCTAATAGAAATTACACAGACAACTATAACAACGGTAATTCGTATTGGAATGATCAATCATACGGAAACAGTAATCGGTATCATCAGGACAGAAATCATTCATACAGTAATAGAAATTCTTACTACAGAAATAGTCAGGGTAGTAGATACAACAATAATTTCAGAAATGACAGTCGAAATTACACAAGAAGTAGTTATCCTGACAGACAGGAAAACAGAAATTTTAATAACAGACACAACCAAGAATTTGTATCTAACAGACAGGAAGGACCTAATTGGCATCCTCCACGTGACAGAATTTCAGAGAGACAAGTGCAAATCGTAGAAATGGATCCGCGAAATGACGCGAATACTCAAAGACGTGACGCAAACAATCGACAATGACTTGCAGCTTCGGCTTCTGGCAGCAATATAGACGGTTCAGAAAGTAATGACACTACGACTTTACACTACGTACGCCTGGAAGACATGAGAGACATTTTGTTAGATGAAAAGGAAAATAATGTAGACGCATTTTTACATCCTGTTATTGAAGTATGTGTGGATAAGAATAAGTTCACTGCAGTTTTAGATTCTGGGAGCCCATTGAATGTCATTAGTGAATCAGTTTTTCGTATATGTGAAAGAACTATTGCCTGTCCTGTGTTACCTATTTCTAAAACTACAATTCGAGGTGCGATTTCTGGAAAAAGTGTGGAGGTCAAACAACAGACCAATTTAAATTTCATTTGTCAAGGATACGAATTTTCTGCTAATTTTATTATTGTTCCATTACTCAGTACACAAATTATATTAGGTATGGAGTTTCTTAACGCACATAAGGCAATTTTGAACTTTAAAGAAGGAAGTGTAAATTTGACTGTTGCTGGAATGCCGAAATGTTTAAAATTTTTCGAGTGTTTAACAAGATCTGAGTCAGATACAAAATGTTTAAGGTTTCTTACTTCTGATGTTTTCGTTGAGCATTATGACGACAATGTGTTTATTCATGATAATGACAATAGATACAGAGACGCGATGGATGATATAATTAATAGCGAAGAATTAATTAATGAAAAGGTTAAGAAAGCTGAAGTGCCAGATGACGTTGCAAGAGAAGAGCTGCACCACATTTTAACTTCACATGCTACAGTGTTTAGTCATCACACAGGAACTATACAAGGCTTACAATATTTATTTAAAGTGAAAGAACACACACCATTTCGCGGGAAAACGTACGCTATTCCTTTGGCTTACAGAGACAAGGTTAAGAATGAACTTCAGTACATGTTAGATCAGGGCATTATTGAGCCTGCAGTCAGTCCTTATACTAGCCCATTACACGTTGTTCTTAAAAAGGATGGATCAATTCGTCTGGTTCTGGATTCCAGACAAATAAATAACATCATCATTCCTGAAACTGACCGCCCACAAAATTTAGATGAACTTCTTCAACATTTCCATGGAATTAAAGTTTTATCCACGATTGATATGCGCGCAAGTTTTTGGCAAATAGAACTCCACCCTGACTGTAGAAAATATACTGCTTTTTTAGCTTTTGGTAACTGTTACCAATTTCGGAAATTACCGTTTGGGCTTACAGTATCTTCAGCAGCATTCATTCGTAGTTTAAACGAAATTTTACCTGTTTATCTTCGTGACAACATTACTTCATATGTTGACGACATTCTTATTGCTAAACGTTCTTGGAGTGAGCACAACGAAATTTTGGATTCATTGTTACGTATTTTTGCACGAGTTGGCATGACAGTGAACTTGGAAAAATCTGAATTTGGTCGCTCTCAGGTGAAATTTCTCGGTCACATTATTTCTACAGAAGGTATTCTTCCTGATCCAGAAAAATTAGATGCTATTCGTAATTATGCTGTTCCTGCTACAAAACGTGATGTTCGTAGTTTCCTTGGTGTCTGTAATTTTCTGCGACGCTTTGTTAAATTGGACGATTTGGCCACACCTCGTTTATGTGAACTATCTGGAAAGAAATCTAATTGGTGTTGGGATGAGGAAGCTCAGTCAGAATTTGAACAACTTCGTGATGCTTTAGTTGCTGCTCCACTTCTTTCACATCCGGATTTATCTAAAGAATTTTGTTTGGCGACGGACTCATCATACAAAGGCCTAGGTGCACATTTATTTCAAGAGATAGAAGAAAACGGCGTTGTAGTACAGAAAACTATTGCATTTGGAAGTCGTGTTCTCTCTAAATCAGAAAAGAATTATTCGATTACGGAACTTGAAGCTTTGGCTGTTGTTTGGGCTTTTACAAAATTTCGCACATTTTTGTTTGGCAGACATACTAAGGTTTACACCGATCATCGAGCTCTGGAATTTCTTATGTCAACAAAATTAACTCATGGCAGATTGTCACGATGGGCGTTGTACTTACAGGAATTTGACTTTAGTATTGTTTACATACAGGGTTCTTCTAATATTGTTGCCGATGCTTTATCACGTGCACCTATGGGTTTGAAACAAAGTGCTGAAGAGGACTGCAAGGAAAACAATTATTGTTTGATGTATATTCAAGGTGTTGCTTTTGCGAACTTTATTTCGTCTTCGCTCCAGGATATCGCTAAGGAGCAAAATAAGGATCCAATCTGGAAGGACATTAAGGAGAAGTGGAGGAGAAAGGAAAGCGTGGCGATTAGACAGCATTATTTAGTTCGCAATGACATTCTTTTTAAACGAAAATCGGTCGACAACTCCGTTTGGTTAGTTTGTATTCCTGATGAGTGGGTTAATAAGCTGATTTGGTATACGCATTTCAGTTATGCACACTTTGGTCCCCGAAAATGCTTTCATAAATTACGAGAAAATTGTTACTTCAGTAATATGGAAAAACGTATTCGATCTGTTCTTGCCAAATGTAAATTATGTCAAATGGCTAAGCCTCCAACGATTTCTCACAGAGCACCGTTGTTTCCCATCATTCCAGCGAAATTAAAGGAGATGGCTGCAGTCGATTTGTTCGGTCCAGTGGTTCGTTCTACTAATGGTTTTGCGTACATTTTCGTAGCAGTGGAATTGACATCAAAATATGTGTGTTTTACACCTTTACGCAAAGCAACAGCTCGTTCAGTATCTAACGCTTTTATCAAACATTTTCTTAAAGAAGTCGGTCACGTTGATAAGGTTATATCAGATAATGGATCACAGTTTCGTTCTAAAATTTGGCTTCGTACTTTACAGCGTCGTAAAATTAAACCAATTTTCATTTCACTTTTTCACCCTCAATCTAACGCTTCAGAGAGATGGATGAAGGAAATCAATAAATTGTGTCGTCTCTATTGTCATCAGAATCACAGAACGTGGGATCAGTATCTTCATATTTTTCAAAACATTCTGAATGATCTCCCTAATGACTCAACTTCTTTAGCGCCTCTATTGATATTAAAAAATAAAGTACCGACAAATCGCATTTCTGAAATCGTTCCTTTTCCGCCTTCACGGAAACTGCGGCATTCTGAAGTTGTCAACCTGGCTCTGCGAAATATTGCATCTGCGGCTGCTAGAAGAGAGAAATCAGCTAGACGTCCTGGTCGTTCAAAAATCTTGTCAGTTGGTCAAAAGGTATTAATTAAGTCCCACCGTTTGTCTCATAAAGGAAAAGGCTTGTGTCGCAAATTTTTTCTGCTTTATAACGGTCCATATAGAATTCGTAAAATTATACATGATAACACTGTTGAAGTAGAAACTCTTAAATCTCGACGCTCTAAAGGAATACATCATATATCAAACGTTAAAATTTTTGTGGAATGACATACTTGTGAGAAACTAACAGCTACATGTAAACACGCGGAGAGTACAAGGATACCGCGCTGTGTTTTGGCGGCGGCACATACTCAAAGCAACAGTGAAGTCTGCGCGCCGCACAAGGCAGTCGTTGACCGCGAACAATAGCTTCCTACGTCACGCGCCCACAGCTGATCGAGCGCTCAGTGCGAATGCACTGACAGCCGTAAACAAATACACAGTCTAATTTCTCCGACTAAATTCTGTATAAGCTATAAGGACTTGTTGAATTGTGTTATTAACATTCAGTATTTTGCAGGATACGGTTGTATAAAATATTTAAGACCTTCAGGTAAATTCTGTGCGTGTCCGACGTTAAGACGACTTGCTATCGAGAAATTTTCAGGAAGAATGTAATTTCCAAGAAGAAACTAATAAACTAAAAAAGGTAACTATTAATTGAGTTCATTTTCAGGTAACATATTTCCACTTAGGTACGTACTTTAGAAGTAATTTGCTGCTTGCGATTACGTGATTCATACTTTGTGCTAAATTTCATGTTCTATGAATTTACGTGTGAAGCGACGTGCTTGCGTACGTTAACTGATTTTGACAATGATTATTAATGAACTGGGTTGTGACTTGTGTATATTATGCATCGCTTGGCTGCACTGCTATTTCACTAATGTCATATTTTTAATTATGTGCCTGCTGTGCTTATTTATTTAAATTATAATGGTAACCTGATTTATTGTGCTGATGTGTTTAGGTATGTAAGTTATACTTTGTGATTTATCTGCTTGCGCCTCCATGCTTACTTATTAAGATTACATATGAACATTTATTTGCTTATGCTGATATGATGCTAATGACCTGTTTATTACGTAAGATATATGTTTGCTGCTTTTTGTATGGATTACATATTTACACATTTCTGTTTTGTTGCCATAACTGCTCTTTAATTTGGTGTATAGCAATGCTGATGTACAGTGTACGAACATAGAGTTTAGGTCACACTACTGTATTAATTATAGACTGTTCGCTTGGCAGAGCTTCGTTGTAAGAATTGTGCTGCATACACTTGTTGACTTTCTGTTCTCTACTAGTATATTTACTCGCTATTGCTTGTTTTGCTTACGCTCAGTGCCTTATATTTTAAGATAAGAAAATGAACTGCTATAATTCGACGAACGACATTAGTACAAGAAAGTCATAGAAGTCACATGAGCTGAAGTTTTATGGAAGCTGTATAAATGTATGCTAATAGGAAGGAAGCTAACGACATGACAAACCATTAATAGGTTTAGACCATTGACAGTTATTACACTGCATTTTTCGTGAGCAATTGAAATAGGAAGTGACACTTGACACAAGAAATACTCCACATGTTTGCTTCTGTCTGCCATAATTCTTGAAGTGGTGTACACACTGTGAAGTATTATGATCATTCACACTCCGTAATCGTATTTAATTACTGAGAGTTATTCGAACTAAGTCTGTTAGAGGTCAGGTATGCATTTCTTTTATTTAATGATGGACAAGGAACCAAAATGTATCTTATAATTTATAATGAGTAGAAAATTTGGGTCAGATGGATTGCACAGAGGTTGTGTGTTGACAATGTGTCTTCGGATTGTATGGGATGCTGACTTGAAGTTGCATTAGGATTTTATCTGTACTTGTTCGAGGAGACTGACTAGAGGAAAGAGTTGTGATGGAAGTGATATGATATTGGTGCTGAGGTTTATATTTATCGACGTATTATTGAGGTATAGAGATTATATGAAGTTGAGTTGTTATGGAAGTGAAATGATATTGGTGCTGAGGTTTATATTTATCGACGTATTATTGAGATATGATTATTGGAGTTTTTGTGGACAAGAGGTAAGGTAAATGATATTAATGATAAGACGTATTGAAGAGGTATTATTGAGGTATGATTATTGGAGTTTTGGTGTATAAGAGGTAAAGTAAGTGAGGAGCATATTTTTTTTTTGTTGGTCTTATGGAACAAGGAGGATGAAGAGAGCAGACTAGAACACTAAAATAGAAGGAAGATAGTCTATACACACACTTTGTTAAATAACTAAGCAGTATATACTTTTTTTTGGAGAGAGGAAGTAATTGCATATCTTGGCTCACTGACAGTTGTTCAACAACAGTACGTTTTGATCTGGCTTGGCAAACATTGGTCTTGACATGATGACTATGACGTTGAGTAACTATTATTGACTGTTATACATTGCTGCCAGTACTAGTTGATACACATGATGAACATCAGATTTTGACAGAATTACATTTACACAGTTAACACTATTCAATTACACAGTAGTACTTAATGTGGATGAAAGATGAGTGAGTGTGTTTTGTGTGTTTTCCTTTCCTAATCCTACCCACCTATCTCCTAAATATTATTTTATTTGTTTGTAGTGGCTTGCACTGACACCCATAAATATTATAGGTTTACTGGTATTTGTGTATTGTAATAGTTAATAGGACAATTATCTGATATCATTTGTGTGTTTGTTATGATTTGTATGTTACTGTAAAAGCATCTGTATGTGCATTCAAACTATTGTTCATGCCTGAACTGTCTGATTAGTGAAGATAAATATTCTGAACTGTTACCTGCACTTTTCAATATGTGTGACATTTGGTCGTGTTTAATTTCTGCTGATGAACAGTGTGATCAGTGCTAGTGAATTTTATCGAACTGTTTCTACTGAAATGATGTTACTTCTTGCTGTCTGCACCTGCTCTCAACATTGCTGGGTGCAACTGATGAACTACTTCTACTGAAATGATGGTCACTTGTTGCTGTCTGCACCTGCTCTCAACATTGCTGGGTGCAACTGATGAACTACTTCTACTGAAATGATGTCACTTGTTGGTGTCTGCACCTACTCAACATTGCTGGGTGCCTCTGATGGACTGCTTCTACTGAACTAATGTGACTTGTTGCCGTGTGTACCTCTTGAACTTTACTGGGTGCCACAGATGGAACTGCTTCTACTGAAATAATGTCACTTGTTGCTGTCTGCACCTGCTCAACATTGCTGGGTGCCACTAATGAACTGCTTCTACTGAACTAATGTGACTTGTTGCTGTGTGCACCTGCTCAAGATTGCTGGGTGCAACTGATGGACTGCTTCTACTGAAATGATGTCACTTGTTGGTGTCTGCACCTACTCAACATTGCTGGGTGCAACTGATGAACTGTTTTTACTGAAATGATGGTCACTGGTTGCTGTCTGCACCAACTCAACATTGCTGGGTGCCACTAATGGACTGCTTCTACTGAAATGATGTCACTTGTTGGTGTCTGCACCTGCTTAACATTGCTGGGTGCAACTGATGAACTGTTTTTACTGAAATGAAGTCACCTGTTGCTGTCTACACCTGCTCAACATTGCTAGGTGCAACAGATGGAACTGTTTCTACTGAACTAATGTCACTTGTTGGTGTCTGCACCTGCTTAACATTGCTGGGTGCATCTGATGGATTGCTTCTACTGAATTAATGTGACTTGTTGCTGGGTGTACCTGCTAAGCTTTACTGGGTGCAACTGATGGACTGCTCCTACTGAAAAGATGTCACCTGTTAGTATCTTTTTTTTGTATAGAATAATCATTGAAGGCATTTTATGTGAACATTTGTATAAACTGTTTTTTTTTTGTATATTGTGTAAACTACTATGTAAAGCCACATGCATGAAAAGAAGTTGTATTGCTTACTGTATTTCATATATTAGGTTAGTAAAAGGTCAGTGCAAAGCCAAAATTTTTAACTAATTATGTGATATTTAGGTATTAATATTATCTTTTATTTTTGTTTGTATTTTTCTGGACGAATTTGGTGGTATTTTCACCACCAATGCTGGCAAAAATACCATCAAATTCTGGCCTGTGGAGGAAGGGCATATGAAAGGTGGCTACACTGTGCCACTGCGCCAGAGAGTGCGCCAAAGAGTACTATTAAGCCGCCTCCACAGTGCTAGTGGAGAGTTCATAGCAGTCAGTGCTTGTGAAGAGATCGTAGAGGACAGTTTTTGTCGAGAGCTCGTGGTTGTTGTGAAGTTGGAGCAAGATGTTGTAGTAAAGAGTATAGTCCATGTCTTATGCAGTTATTTGATGGGAGAGATAGCAGATGTTATTGTAATGAGTGCATTTCGTCAATATATATGAAGGTAAAATTTATAATGTTCCTTTATTAGTTGTGTATCTGAAATAATGTGTCACTACAGGTTCAGTCAACAAAGCATCTGGCTCGTGTTCTTGTATTAGAGTGAATTTTGGTTTTCTTGCGTAATTATAGTTTTTCTAAATTTCTTTTGTCACGTCGGTATAATTGGTATTTAAGAATTCTTGTCTTGTTTGAGAAGAACCGTGCCAGATGTGGACGTTGAGTCACACTCCCACATAGAGAACAATTACATTTGTGCTTGGGTTTTGTAGGTTGTATAGTTGCTGGGGACTTAATTAATTAACTGTGTTTACTGAAATTTTCTTACATTGTTTTTTGCAGTCAGATAGCGTAACAATTCTAGTCAGGGCCAACCGATTACGAGACTTACGTAATCGGACATACTTAATTAAAAGTACAATCAAATTTATTTAATTAAGCCCCCATGCAACTTGAAACGAGAATTACACATATTTTCGAACCTTTACGAAAATTTTGTCTTTGCCAATACCCGCAAAATGATGAGAGAAAAAAGTTTATCACTTTCCACATTTACGCTGTTTATGCGGTAAAATTTCCACATGAATCGTGACGTTTTAATTTGTTACTTCTTCTCTACTAACTGTATTCTTGATATGTTTTGCAGACAGTATTCACATAACCACAGAATATACCGAAAAACTTGCATTATTGTACGAGACTTAGTTTAGGAACTATGACATCATAAACACTCAGTGCGTGAGAAAATACCGCATCATGCAACACTTTTAACGGTATTGGTTCATTACCCAATCAGAACGCTTCTTGCAGACAGTGTCCTCATTTGCCGCTGAATGTACCTACAAAAATAAATCATTGTACCACACAGGAGATATGACGTCAAATACTGAGATGCGTGGAAAAGTTGCCCCATCATTTGTGACGTTATAGGTTAGTACTTATCTTCTACTAACTCTGTTAGCAACATATTTCGCAGACGGTAGGCGCATATACTACTGGACGTAAGTGTAGAATTATATTCTGCAACCTGTACTTCAGGAGATCTGTACAACATCATAAACATTGAGCTGCGTGAAAATGGAGCTGCAGGGGGAAATTCGCTAGACATACAGGTTAAATATGTGTAGAAGTACAAGTGAAATAAGGTAACTTTGTGTGAAATATATTTGACGTATGCATAAACGAGCAAAGCCACTGGCGAAATCTCATGCTACACCCCTGGAACGATTTAAATCAAATTTGGTACTCATATTAGTTACAATCTGGAAAGAAAACTGTACGGGGAAGTACAAATGGCCTCCTATTGGGTTGAGTGTAATAATATGGAGACAGAAGGGAGGACTTGTGCATGGAGAAATAGCGAGGGCGAAGGAGGAGATAGACACAGATAGAAGCAGGAGGAGATGCACAGAAAAAAGGAAGAGGAGGAGAAGGACAAAGACAGGGGAAGGAATAGATAGGCACAGAGAAGGCTAGGACAAGATGTACATGAAGAGGGGAGGAGGAAATAGACGAAGAACGGGAAGAGGTGGAGATGCCCCAGGCAGAGGGAGAGGAGAGGGTGAACACAGAAAGGAAAGGGTAGGAGGTAGATGTCTCTAAGCTGGTCGTAGGTTGTGTTCCAACAATGAACAGCATAGAGACAGAAGCGATGACACTTTCTGCGGGACCTGACCATCATTTTGCAGGACAATGCTCATGCACCTACAGAGCCAGCTGTAATTATTTGTTGGACTGATGGGGTTGCTAAGTGCTATACCACATACTGGACTCCACTGACTTAAGCCCCCGTAAGTTCAACTCGATTTCTAAACTGAAGGAAACACTTCATGGCATTCGCTTCGGAAATGCTACAAACTCGTCGGGCAATAGGCCGCGCCGCTCGAACTGACAACACAACTGGCACTGCTAAGAGAATCTTACGACTTCCACATGACTGGCAACGGGTTATACACAATGTTAGTCACTACTTTGAAGGTCAGTAACACTTTGAAATGCGTATCTATTTTTAATGAGCTGTAAATAAATAGTTGCCACTATTAAAGTTCCAACCCTCGAACATAGAGTCTAAAGCAAGAATGTGATTGGCTAACAGGGCTGGTCAATTTGGCGTCAATCTAGAAACCATCGCGCGTTTCGATGTTCTCGACGCAGGAGAACGTTCCACTCGAATTTATTCTCGAGTGTGCGGCACACACCATTTGACACAGGAGAAGAGTGATAGGAGAACGCCGATTCCCCTAGAGGTTGGTGACAGAGTGCGAAGACGCGCACCGCTGGCGTGGATTCGTGCCGCTTGTGCGCTCAAGATGGATCTACGCGCCATTGATCTGCTCCCGTGCGCCCTTGAGCCCGAGAATTCAGCCGCCTTTCTCATGGAAAGAAGCGACGGCGGTTTATTCCCAACTGGCATAATGGTGTCTTCCTTAGAGGTCGATATATCACTTGCAGGTCTTGCGTTGGTCAGAAATAGCTCACCGGTACATGCAGCCAAATATTCATTCCTTAACTTCATTATAAAGAGGTCTACGAGATAAACTCTGAATGTAAAATATCGTATACATTTTTGTAGAGTCGTTAGAGCAGATAAAAAGACACTCTTCTGTTACGTGGCACAAATGTCACAGGTGCACCATTTCTACGCTAGGCGTCCTCGAATGGTTTGGCGTTGGGCATTCTCTGGGCCAAAGTTCGCAGTTGTTCTAAGTGTTTCGCACGCAACACCTTGACCCTGGAATGTGAACTGCAACACAATTACATCTTACAGCTAGCAAGAGTAGGGTTTTATTTGTGCTACCAGTGGCTCTGGAGTTCTAACGGTAGAAGGTGTACTTGAAAACCGTGAGGCTGCGGGTTCGAATCCCGAACGGAGAAAAGACATCATCAGTCTGCATTTCATTTAGCGTTCACCTCTCAACGACGTGAAGAGTCACCAAGAGCGGCACAAGCTTTGGATTCGACTTTAAATTCTAGAACCCCATTTCTCGGTTGGATAAGTGGTGTTGAATTGGACCATGTGAGATGCCGAAGTGGTGTCCAATTGAAATACTTGCATCCAGCCATCGAACCACGCACGGCTATTACTGCTGCTACTATACATTTGCCTGGAGGCCTTTTTCCATTATTGTTGTTCATTATACATATTTTTCACATGAAAAATTCTTCTGGTTTGTACAGGGTCGTATATGGCTGAATACGCTCTGACAGAGTTGGATGAGGCAATGTCACATTTCATTTATTGACTTATTTTTTTGTGTGTGGGGGGGAATTATGCTATACACCAGAATACGCTGTTGAGAGGTACATGGGCAGCATTAGGTAACGATGATTTAGAACTGGGGTAAGGAATACATTAGGAGACCGACGGGTAGCTTTGGGAGACGAGAGGCAGCAGAGGATCAATTAGATAAACGGACAAAGCCTAGAAGAAATCCTTGGAAAATATGTATTTTTTATTGAGTCATCTGTCTTCTGACTTGCTTGACGCGGCCCGCTACGAATTCCTCCCCTTTGCCAGCCTCTTCATGACTAGGAATCATTTGCAATCGACGTCCTCAAATACACTCCTGGAAATGGAAAAAAGAACACATTGACACCGGTGTGTCAGACCCACCATACTTGCTCCGGACACTGCGAGAGGGCTGTACAAGCAATGATCACACGCACGGCACAGCGGACACACCAGGAACTGCGGTGTTGGCCGTCGAATGGCGCTAGCTGCGCAGCATTTGTGCACCGCCGCCGTCAGTGTCAGCCAGTTTGCCGTGGCATACGGAGCTCCATCGCAGTCTTTAACACTGGTAGCATGCCGCGACAGCGTGGACGTGAACCGTATGTGCAGTTGACGGACTTTGAGCGAGGGCGTATAGTGGGCATGCGGGAGGCCGGGTGGACGTACCGCCGAATTGCTCAACACGTGGGGCGTGAGGTCTCCACAGTACATCGATGTTGTCGCCAGTGGTCGGCGGAAGGTGCACGTGCCCGTCGACCTGGGACCGGACCGCAGCGACGCACGGATGCACGCCAAGACCGTAGGATCCTACGCAGTGCCGTAGGGGACCGCACCGCCACTTCCCAGCAAATTAGGGACACTGTTGCTCCTGGGGTATCGGCGAGGACCATTCACAACCGTCTCCATGCAGCTGGGCTACGGTCCCGCACACCGTTAGGCCGTCTTCCGCTCACGCCCCAACATCGTGCAGCCCGCCTCCAGTGGTGTCGCGACAGGCGTGAATGGAGGGACGAATGGAGACGTGTCGTCTTCAGCGATGAGAGTCGCTTCTGCCTTGGTGCCAATGATGGTCGTATGCGTGTTTGGCGCCGTGCAGGTGAGCGCCACAATCAGGACTACATACGACCGAGGCACACAGGGCCAACACCCGGCATCATGGTGTGGGGAGCGATCTCCTACACTGGCCGTACACCACTGGTGATCGTCGAGGGGACACTGAATAGTGCACGGTACATCCAAACCGTCATCGAACCCATCGTTCTACCATTCCTAGACCGGCATGGGAACTTGCTGTTCCAACAGGACAATGCATGTCCGCATGTATCCCGTGCCACCCAACGTGCTCTAGAAGGTGTAAGTCAACTACCCTGGCCAGCAAGATCTCCGGATCTGTCCCCCATTGAGCATGTTTGGGACTGGATGAAGCGTCGTCTCACGCGGTCTGCACGTCCAGCACGAACGCTGGTCCAACTGAGGCGCCAGGTGGAAATGGCATGGCAAGCCGTTCCACAGGACTACATCCAGCATCTCTACGATCGTCTCCATGGGAGAATAGCAGCCAGCATTGCTGCGAAAGGTGGATATACACTGTACTAGTGCCGACATTGTGCATGCTCTGTTGCCTGTGTCTATGTGCCTGTGGTTCTGTCAGTGTGATCATGTGATGTATCTGACCCCAGGAATGTGTCAATAAAGTTTCCCCTTCCTGGGACAATGAATTCACGGTGTTCTTATTTCAATTTCCAGGAGTGTATTTTTGCGTTTATTGCAATCTCTGTCTTCCTCTACAGTTTTTAACCTCTACAGCTCCCTCTAGTACCATGGAAGTTGTTCCCTCATTGCTTAACAGATGTCTTATCATCCTTTCCCTTCTCCCTGTCAGAGTTTTCCATTTATTCTTTTTCTCTCCGATTCCGCGGAGAACCTCTTCGCTCCTTACCCTATCAGTCCATCTTATTTTCCACATTCGTCTGTAACACCACGTCTCAAATGCTCCGATTCTCTTATGTTCTGCATTTCCCACAGTCCATGTTTCACTACCATTTAAAGCTGTGCTCAGAACGTACTTTCTCAGAAATTTCTTCCTCCAAGTAAAGTCTGTGTTTGTTACTAGCAGACTTCCCTTGGCCAGGAATACCCTTTTTGCCAGTTCTAGTATGCTTTTGATTTCTCCACTGCACCGTCCGTCACCGGTTACTTTGCTGCCTAGGTAGTACAATTCTTCAACTTCATCCACTTCATGGTCATCACTCTTGATGTTAAGTTTCTCGCTGCTCTAACTTCTGGTTAATCGTTACTTTCTTCTTTCTTCGATTTATTCTCAATCCATATTTTGTACTCATTAGACTATTCATCACATTCAGCAGGTCATGTAATTCTTCTTCACTTTCACTGACCATAGCAATGTCATCAGTGAATCTTATCATTGATATCCTTTAACGTTCAACTTTAATTCCACTCCCGAACCCTTCTTTTATGTCCACCATTGCTTCTTCGATGTACGGATTTAGCAGTAGGAGCGAAAGACAACATCCCTATCTTACAAACTTTTTAATCCGAGCACTTCGTTCTTGGGCCTCTACTCTTATTATTCCCTCTTGGCTTTTGTAAATATTCTACATTACCCGTCTCTCCCTATATCTTACCCTATTTTCCTCACAATTTCGAACATCTTGCAGCATTTTACATTGTCGAACGCTTTTTTCAGGTCAACAAATCCTATGAACGTCCCACGATTTTTCTTTATTCTTCCTTCTGTTATCAACAGCAACGTCAGAATTGCTTCTCTCCTGCCTTTGCCTTCCCTAAAGCCAAACTGATCATCATTTAACAAATCTTCCATTTCATTTTCCATTCTTCTGTATATTATTCTTGTAAGTAAGTCTGATACATAAGCAGTTAAACCGACTGCGCGATAATTCTCGCACTTGACAGCTCTTGCAGTCTTCTGAACTGTGTGGACGAACTCAGATGGTATGTCGCCAGACATACATTCCAAACACCAACTTGAATAGTCGTTTTTTGCCATTTCCCGCAGTGATTTTAGAAATCTGGTGGAATGTTATCCATCCCTGCTACATATTTGATATCAAGTCCTCAAAAACTCTCTTAAATTCCATTACTGGATCCCTTATCTCTTCTAAATCAGTTCTTGTATCTTCTTCTATCACGTGGGACAAATCTTCCCCCTCATAGAGGCCTTCAATGTACTCTTTCCACCTAACCGCTCTCTCTTATGGATTTAACAATGGAGTTCCCGTTGCACTCTTAATGTTACCGCCCTTGCTTTTAATTTCACCTAAAGTTGTTTTGACTTTCCTATATGTTGAGTCAGTCCTCCCGACAGTCATTTCTTTTTCGATTTCGTCATATTTTTCTGTGCTCCTGAATCTTTCTTTTATTTTCATCGTTACTTGTTCGATGTCTAGACTGAATAGTAGGGCGAAAGACTACATCCCTGTCTTAAACCCTTTTTAATATGAGAATTTCCCCTCTTCCACTGTTGTTATTCCCTGTTGGCTCTCAGACATGTTGTATATTGTCCGTCTCTTCCTATAGCTTATCGCTACTGTCGTCAGAACTTTGAACGTCTTGGGCAACTTGACATCGTCGAACGCTTTTTCCAGGTCGACAGATCCTATGTACGTTTCTTGCTTTCCCTTTAGTCCTATTTCCATTATCAACCGCAACGGCAGAGTTGCCTCTCTGGTGACTTTGCCTTTCCTAAAGCCAAACTGATCATATCTCACGTATCTTCGAATTTCTTTTCTAGCCTTCTGTATATTATTCTTGTAAGCAACTTGGTTGCGTGAGCTGCCAAGCTTACTGTGTGATAATTCTCGCACGTGTCAGCTCTTGCAGTCTTTGGAGATGTGTGGATGATATTTTTCCAAAAGTAAAACAGTGTATCGCCACACTCTTACGTACCGCACTCAACAACGTGAATAATCGTTTTGTTGCCACTTCCTTTGTTACTTTCTCCAATAATTCTAGAACTTCTGATAGAATGTAATCTATCCCTTCTTCCTTATTTGACTATAAATACTCCAAAGGTCTTTTAATTTCTAATTCTAATACTTAATCCCCTACCACTTCTAAATCTATTCCTGTTTCTTCTTATTCGCTTCAGACTGATCTTCCCCCACATGTACTCTTTCCACCTATCCACTCTCTTCCCTGCGTTTAACACTGAAATTCCCTGTGCACTCTTAGTGTTGCTACCCTTGCTTTAATGTCACCTTTTCTGTATGCAGTGTCATTCCACCCGATCGTCAGTTCTTTTTCCATTTCTTCACATTTTTCGTACAGCCATTTCATCTTAGCTTCACTGCACGTCCTATTTATTTCACTCCTTGTATTTCTGTATTCCTGAATTTCCCTAGATATTTTTGTACTTCCCTCTTTTCATCGGTCAACTGATGTGATGTGGTGGTTAGTTTCTATGGGACCAAACTGCTGAGGTCATCGGTCCCTAGGCTTACACACTATTTAATATAACTGAAACTAACTTACGCTAAGGATTACACACACACCCATGCTCGAGGAAGGACTCTAACATCCGACTGGGGGAGCCTAGCGAACTGTAGTAAGGCGCATATGACCACGCGGCTACTCCGCGCGGCCCAACCCAAGTATTTCTTATGTTGTCCACGGTATCATCGCACTTACCCTCTCTGCACCGACGGTTTTTTCTGCAACTGTTGTGACTGTCCTTTTTAGAAATGTCCATTCCTCTTCTACTGTACTGCCTAATAAGCTATTTCTTACTATCGTATCCACAACCTTAGAGAACTGCAAGGGCATCTCTTCATTCCTTAGTACTTCCGTATCCCATTTCTTTGCGTATTGAGTCATCATGACTGATTTCTTAAACGTCAGTCTACGCTTCATCACTGCTAAACTGTGATTTGTTTCTATATCTGCTCTTGGGTACATCTTACACTCCAGTACCGGATTTCGGAAGCTCTCTCTCGCCATGATGTAATCTAACTGAAATCCTCCCGTATCTTTTGGTCTTTTCCAAGTATACCTCCTCCTCTTGTGATTCTTGAACAGATTCAAGTGGTTCAAATGGCTCTAAGCACTATTGGACTTAATATCTGAGGTCATCAGCCCCCAGACTTAGAACTACTTAAACCAATCCAACCTAAGGATATCACACGCATCCATGCCCGAGGCAGGATTCGAATGTGCGACCGCAGCAGCAACGTGGTCCCGGACTGAAGCGCCTAGAACCGCTCGGCCACTAGGTCCACCTCTTCAACAGAGTATCAGTTGTTAACAGCTGAAATTTATTACAGAATTGAATTAGTCTTCATCCTCTCTCACTCTTTGTCTCAAGCTCATATTCTCCTGTAACCGTTTCTTCTACTCCGTCCACTACACCGGCGTTCTAGACCCTCATGACCTAGATTTTCATCTCCCTTTACATAATGTATTACGCTTTCAATATCCTCAGGTAATTTCTCTGTCTCTTCATCTTCTGCACTTATCGTCGGCATGTATACTAGAACTAGTGTTGTTCGGGTTACTTTGCTGTCGTTTCTGCTAAAGACAACCCTACCACTGAACCGTTCACAGTAACACAGTCTCTGTCCTACCTTGCTGTTCATAAACAATCTTACTCCCGTTATACCATTTCCTACCGCTGTTGATAGTACCCTACACTCATCTGACCAGATATCCTTGTCTTCTTTCCATTTATCTTCAATGACCATCACTGTATCTAGATTGATCGTTTGTATTTATCTTTCCAGATTTTCTAGCTTCTCTACCAAATTCAAACTGGGATCATGATGTATTCAGTAAATTCGGTCGAGACATTGCAGGTGGGCATCGCTAGTTCTATATACATTTGGACCCATGTTTCACCCATAAGAGCGGAGAAGGAACGCTAAAACTCAGTAAGGAAACCATCAGACCCAGGCAATAGCCAGTTCGTCCACGTAGCATCTTGGGCTCAAGCAATGGAAGTTGCGACCGTAGTGGGTGAACTCTCGAGTAATACCTGTTTGTGTCACAAATTGCCCTCTCTCCACCGTTTCGACTGCCGTAATGAGAGTGCGTTTGCAAGAGTGTGTTTGCACTGACGTCTTTCTCGTGCTGTGTAACACAGCGATATTCGTTCACCTTCCACCCCACTGAGGTGGAGCTGAAGGGCTTTGATGCGTTGGACGGCCCGTTGACGGTCTGGTGACGGCGGTTGCATTGCCAGTTTCCTTAACGCCGTGTAATAAAATTCTGAAGTCGTCCGTTGCCACGCGGACTCATCTGTGCCGTAGTCGATAAATGGCAGGTTTTGACACAACTAATCCACCTCAGCAACGTGGGACTGTAACGTCGTTGGCACCGCTGGCATCGGCCCCAAGTATCCTCAGTCTCACGGCAACAAACCTCATGGTGGAGGTAGGAAATGTCAGGTTTCCACGTTCCCATACAACGTCTTGTCTGTTGGCGAGGCGAGGCAACGGCGCAGATATAAGCTTGGTGATAAGTGAAAGCCGTTGCCCATTTCACAGCGCCAACTGTCGACGCGCGGAGCCCTCGTGATTCGTACATCCTATCTAAGCAGCTGGCCGAATGGCTGGTGAGGTATGTATACCTGCGCTAGTCGCCATGTTGTAGGATCCAGGTGTCTTGCAGGACCAAGTCCCGTACCAGCGCGTGCAACGCTTGGTGGGGGCGGAGTGCGGTTATTGGCCCTCGGGCAGCCGTACACAACTGAAATAGCCGCCCAATACATAATGCTCCACATTTCCTTCAAACAATGAGGTCACCTCCTCGTAGTATATGATGGTCCTTTCTCGGCACTTCGGCGAACCGGATGACGCATAAACGATCACCAATCGGTCGGCACCGACCATCAGCTCGACACTGCGCCCCTATCGAAGGCGAGCCACGTCCAGCTCATCAGTCTCTTCCCTTAACAGTACGGCTGAACTACCACTACCTTCGCCAGCTGGTAAACTATAAGCGCCATAACCGTAAAAGTCTAATTTTACATGAGCTCACCCCTGTTAGAAAAACACCATGGCCGTACCATAGTCCTTAAAATTCGTAGTTTTATTGGGGCGCGAATGCTGTTGATGTTAACGGTACCAATATGTTGTACTTGTGACATCACAACTAATTAGGTGGGCTCCGAACTGTCACAGCATCGCCGTAACCGCTTCAACAATGCGGCCGACACGCAAGTTAAAGTTTACCTTACGTGCGGGACCGGTCTTTGGTCACCTGTCACCCGCATCACACGTTTCAGATCTGTGTTTTTAGTCCAGTCTCCCAACTAGTACTGTGGGACGGATTCCGTCAGCTGGTGTGCACTAGTCCTCGCAATTGTGGGGTCATCCTGTTGCATAGTGGCCTCCATCTCACTGCCACACATTGCGTGCGCAAGGTCGGCCTGTGGCAGCTGTGTGCCTGGAGTGGTTGCATCTACCACAGCTGTCAGGGACGTATTGGGATCTTCCTCGTCCTCCGGCTGCGCAACCACCTCGTGCAACCCTTCTTCTGTGGACTGCCATCTGTTCTTATGCCGTTTTTGGGGACTTCTGTTTGCATTGGCAATTCTGCGCATCAGGCGTGAGTCGAGATTGGGGATTCTCCTCATGAAGAGTCGGCTGTGCCATCATTTGTTCCCTGCCCCGATGTAGTTGTGGGTACATATGGCACGGAGATGTTGCTGGATCAAATGTGTCTGTTGCGGTATTGGATCAAGGGAGAACTCATGGTCACCTGAGATGGGGGCCGGTTGTGATCGACCTCTACATCATTTCTCAATGCCTCTACATATGTGAAAGAGAGGATAGGATCTACGGCGTCAGTGTCTGTTCTGCAGGAGGCACCTGTACGAAACATCTCTGAAGGAACTCTGAACGAAAGTGTCCTCCTTGTCAACAACCGACGCAGGTTCTCAGTTATCCGACATAAATGGCGACTGAGCAACATCCAACGATGGACACCTATGAAGGAGCTCAATATTAACTTGACGCATTCCACTGAGTACGGGATACGTCTCAAAATTTTCCCGCTTTCCTCCATATGACTAAGAACTGTACCACACAGCCGTAAAGCGTCTCTGACCAGAGCGGCAGGGACCTTGAAGAGCAGTTCAGAAACGCTTATCATCCGAACTCTTAGACCACCACACTCACGTTTCCGTCAGAATGGCAAAAGCAGAGACAGATCTGCGTAGCGCCTGTCACAAGCCGCTTCTTCTATGAACATCAGGTCACTCGAACTGGCGTCAACTGACAGACTTATTCCTAGCATATCTTGTTGGTCTAAATGCACCACATCATGGAAACAACCTTCAATTTAATGAGCTTTCATCCTGGTGTATTGCGCTTGATCATCGACTTTCGGTACGAAAGAGGCATCGTGCTTCGAGTCGATCTCAATAACACTAAACAACCCCGCTCGTAAGTAAACCAACACTCGCTAGCGAAGCGAGGCTGGGAGCGCAGAACATGTCCGCGCTACTACAGAGCCAAAGGCCAGCTGACCCCTAGATCACCGAGAGATACTGAACTTCATTGATGAAGAGGGACAGTACAAAAACGCTGCAAATGAAGCAGGCGCAAGGCCATACAAACGGCACAAAAAATGTGATTGACAGGAAGGGCAAAATGGCTAAGCAGGAATAGCTAGTGGACAAATGTAAGCATTTAGGAGCATATTTCACTAGGACAAATACAGGTACGTCATACCGGAAAATTAAACAGGCCTTTGATGAAAACAGAAGAGACTTTTTGAATATCAAGAGCTCAGATGGATAACTAGTCCTAAGCAAAGAAAGGAAAGCCAAAAACCGGAAAGAATATTTAGAGGGTTTGTACAATGAAGATTGACTTGAAAGCAATGAGATAGTGTGAAGAATTTGACAGATCACTAACAGACCCAAATCAAAACAAGGCCCTGGGAGTAGACGTCATTCCGTCAGGACTATTGATAACCTGGTATACAAGATGTATAAGACAGGCGAAATACCCTAAGACTTTAGAAGAAAGCCTTAATTTTATTCCAAGGAAAACAGTTGCTGACAGATTAGAAAGTTAGTGAACTGTTAGATTAATATGTCGTGATTACAAAATACTTCCACAGGGTGTTACAAAAAGGTACGGCCAAACTTTCAGGAAACATTCCTCACACACAAATAAAGAAAATATGTTATGTGGACATGTGTCTGGAAACGCTTAATTTGCATGTTACAGCTCATTTTAGTTTCGTCAGTATGTACTGTGCTTCCTCGATTCACCTCCAGTTGGCCCGATTGAAGGAAGGTAATGTCGACTTCGGTGCTTGTGTTGACATTCGACTCATTGCTCTTCAGTACTAGCATCAAGCACATCACTACCTAGCATCAACAGGGTGCTCATCGCGAACGTGGTTTTGCAGTCAGTGCAATGTTTACAAATGCGGAGTTGGCAGATGCCCATTTGATGTATGGATTAGCACGGGGCAATAGCCGTGACACGGTACGTTTGTATCGAGACAGATTTCCAGAACGAAGGTGTCCTGACAGGAAGACGTTTGAAGCAATTGATCAGCGTTTTAGGGAGCACGGAACATTCCAGCCTATGACTCGCGACTGGGGAAGACCTAAAACGACGAGGACACCTGCAATGGACGAGGCAATTCTTCGTGCAGTTGACGATAACCCTAATGTCAGCGTCAGAGAAGTTGTTGCTGTACAAGGTAACGTTGATCGCGTCACTGTATGGAGAGTGCTACGGGAGAATCAGTTGTTTCCATACCATGTACAGCGTGTGCAGGCACTATCAGCAGCTGGCCTAAACGGGTACACTTCTGCGAATGGTTTATCCTACAATGTGTCAATCCTCATTTCAGTGCAAATGTTGTCTTTACGGATGAGGCTTCATTCCAACGTGATCAAATTCTAAATTTTCACAATCAACATGTGTGGGCTGACGAGAATCCGCACGAAATTGTGCAATCACGTCATCAACACAAATTTTTTGTGAACGTTTGGGCAGGCATTGTTGGTGATGTCTTGATTGGGCCCCATGTTCTTCCATCTATGCTCAATGGAGCACGTTATCGTGATTTCATACGGGATACTCTACCTGTGCTGCTATAACATGTGCCTTTACAAGTACGACACAACATGTGGTTCACGCACGATGGAGCTCCTGCACATTTCAGTCGAAGTGTTCGTACGCTTCTCAACAACAGATTCGGTGACCGATGGATTGGTAGAGGCGGACCAATTCCATGGCCTCCACGCTCTCCTGACCTCAACCCTCTTGACTTTCATTTATGGGGGCATTTGAAAGCTCTATTCTACGCAACCCCGGTACCAAATGTATTGTGGACGGCTGTGATACAATACGCCATTCTCCAGGGCTGCATCAGCGCATCAGGGATTCCATGCAACGGAGGCTGGATGCATGTATCCTCGCTAACGGAGGACATTTTGAACATTTCCTTTAACAAAGTGTTTGAAGTCACGCTGGTACGTTCTGTTGCTGTGTGTTTCCATCCCGTGATTAATGTGATTTGAAGAGAAATAATAAAATAAGCTCTAACATGGGAAGTAGCAAATTTTCTTTCTTTGTGTGTGAGGAATGTTTCCTGAAAGTTTGGCCGTACCTTTTTGTAACACCCTGTATAAAGAAGACTGGAAAAACTAGTAAAAGCCGACCTCAGGGGAGATCAGTCTCGATTCCAGAGAAATGGAGGAACCCGCAAGGCAATACTGACCCTATCACTTATCTTAGAAGATAGGCTAAGGAAAGACAAACTTAGGTTTACAGCATTTGGAGACGTAGGGAAAGCTTCTAACAATGCTGACTGCAATGCTCACTTCCAAATACTGAAGGTAGCAGGGATAAAATACAGGGAACGAAAGGCTATTTACAACATGTTCAGAGACCAGACGGCAGTTTCAAGAGTCGAGAGGAACGAAACGGAAGCAATGGTTGAGAAAGGAATGAGACAGAGTTGTAGCCTACCCCCGACGTCATTCAATCTGTACATTTTGTAAGCAGTAAAGGAAACGAAAGAACAATTTGCAGCAGGGATTAAAGTCCACGGAGAAGAAATAAAAACCTTAAGGTTTGCCGACGACATTGAAGTCCTATCAGAGACAGCAAAGGACTTGGAAGACTCGTTGAACAGTCCTGACGGGAGGATGTAAGATGAACATTAACAAAAGCAAAATAATGCTAATGGAACGCTGTCGAATCAAATCAGATGATGCTGACGAAATCAGGTTAAGAAATGGGGCACTTGAAGTACATGAGTTTTGTTATTCGGGTAGCGAAATAACTGATGATGGCCGAAGCAGAGAGGGTACAAAATGTAGCCTGACAATGACAGGAAAAGCATATCTGAAGAGAAGGATATAAATTTAAGTGTTAGGAACTCTTTTCCGAAAGTACATGTATGGAGTTTAGTATGCATGGAAGTGAGCATGAACGATAAACAGTTTAGACAAGAGAGGAAAACAAGCTTTTGAAATGTGGTGCTACGGAAAGACGCTGAAGATTAGGTGGGTAGATCATGTAACTAATGGGAAGGCACTTAAAGAGAATTAGGGAGAAAAGAAGTTTTTGGCACAACCTGACTAGAAGAAGGGATCAGTCGATAGGACACATTCTGAGGCATCTAGGGATCACTGGAGGGAAGTGTGGAGGATGAAAGTCGCAGAGGAGGGGAGGGGGTGGGGGTGGGAAAGAGATGAATGCAGTAAGCGGATACAGAAAGTTGTAAGTTGCATAAGTTGCAGTAGTTACTTGGAGACGAGGAGGCTTGCATGGGATGAAGCAGCATGGACAGGTGCATCAAACCAGTTTTCGTACTGAAGGCCACAACAACAGCAATATTAAAGTAACAAAATCTGGACCCAATTTCTTGTGGTTCTTCATGGCGAAGAAAAGATGAAAATTACTTAAGTCTATTCCTACCTTACATGAGTAAATTTGGCTAGGTTTATTTTTAAGGCAACATCTTTGAAACTGTGATTATTGGTCGTGATGAAGACGGTTGTGAGCTTCAGAGACGTTTTTTGGTTCGAGAAAGGGCGTCAGGAGCGCAAGTATGGTTTCCTGGAAAATCATTGGCGCTTAAGACCAAGCAGTAAGTGGCAGCCTAGCAGATCAGGACAATTCCCCCCTACCTCGCCGTAAGTCAAACAGCTTTTGATAGGAACGGCCATTTTAGGTAGCAATAGAAAATAGTGCATAAATTACAAAATGTTTGGGACTCACGTGCCAACTTGCTAATGAACTGCCTGTTTGCTTCTGTTTCGGGTTCTTCGGCCGATGGTTATTTGATGACTTTTCTGATGTTTCACACAGCATGAATGGCAGAAATTGTCAAACCATCAACCTCCCTCGCTGCTGGTGGACTGGGATCGAGCTCACAGCAGCAGATTATAAATTCCTGATGTGCCAACGCCCGAGTGCTTTTGAAACGTCCCCTTGGAAAAATTAATGTATTACTATGCTGGTAAACCCCTTACGTTATTTGATTTTCAAACAGCTGACCAAAACTGAACGTACTCAGACATTTCTCTCTTTGCTTATTCTGATCATCACTAAACTGACACACAATATTTTTAGCGCAACGCAGTCTGACTTTTAATAATCCCTACAAAAGAATGGCCCTGACTAATAATAACCTATACCTTTCACGAATCTCTTACCTCACAAAAATCTTCATTACTCGAACTACTGCAATACAGCGAGCGCCAATTCCGCCAGCTAAATAAAAGATTCTAACTACTGAAGTCACTAACTACTGATAGGCATCGTTAGCAAATGAAAATTTTGATAAAGAACAAACAATGTGTTTACCTTAATAGTATTCAAAAGTCATAATATATGTATCAGTTCATGACATCCAGTCTTACAAATTTACTGTCTCTGATAGACACACGTCCAGATCAATCACTCTCAAAACTCCGCCATCTCTCTGCCCACATCCACCACTGCTGGCGGCTCACCTCCAACTGCGCAACACTACGCGCTGTTAACAGCCAATTGCCAAACACTACAGTAGCGACTATTCTAACAATGCCACCCAGCCACAGACTGCACATAGCACAGCCAGTGATTTTCATACAGAGCACTACGTGGCGTTACAGATATAAAAACCTAAACAGCCTACTTACATAGCCCCCCTGCTCCCGACAAAAAAATTTTACAAATTGTTTTGGGCAGTGGCCAATACACATTTGAAAAAAATTTTCATAATTACAATAACAAAGAAATCAAATGCACACACTTATTGATACACTGTTCTTCAAAAGCAAAAATTGTTCTCATAATGACAGTCCTGATCGTTCATCACAGTATAATTACATTGCATAAAGTCTGATCAGTAAAAGAAAATGCACATGGAAGTAGTGGATTTCCATGCTGTCTTGAAGAAGTAGTGTTGTCCTTCCAACGGAAAGATAGTGCTGACTCTTGACATGCAGACAGGTAATGGGCCTCAACAGAGCAAACCCACCGCAGAGTCAATCGAAGTTGAAGAATGTTGGTAGGTAGGTCATCACAGAGCAGAATCACTGTAGTCCTGGTAGAGAGTATGGTATTGGTGGGCCATCAAAGGTGCAGACCCACTGCAGTGCTTGTAGCAATAATGGTAGTGGTGGGCCATCAAAGGTGCAGGCCCACTGCAGTCCTTGTAGAAATAATGGTATTGGTGGGTCATCAAAGGTGCAGACCCACTGCAGTCCTTGTAGAGATGGCCAGCAGCCATCTGTTGTGACTGTGCAGGTGCCCAATCACCATCGAAGAGTCTTGCGGACAATATAGCAAGTCCATAACCTCCACTTGTGCACTCACAAAGTTTTTGGAGTTGTCCATAGAACCAGCAATGCTGTTAACCAGTCCTTTGCTGAATTATTAACACACGTGCAAACACTAACAGTCCCAACTTCTCACATATTATGCATATACCATGACCAACAGAAACGTGTGCAGTGAAATGAAACTTAATTTGAAGAACTGGTGTCTATACAATTATAAATTTTATAACATGAGAATACAATAACAAAGGTACAAAATGCATCATTAAAGAACATAACAATACAGTTAACATTTGTAGTAATAAGGGCTTTACAAAAGAATAGAAATAAACATATCCATCAGTGTTACAGGAATTATGACATAAGTAAATATATAAAATAATGAGAATAGTTTTTGAAACATTAATTTCACACATGAGCATTAAAACAAAACAGAATAAATAATGTCTAAACATCTTAACAAAGAAAATAACATATTATTAGAAAAATTCTACAACATAAATCATATCACCTAAATACACAAAGACAGGAAAACGCAAATACACAAGAGTACACAAACACATAGTGGAATAACACAAAAGGAAAAGACAGGGTTTGTTTTACTGCAGTATTTTGCAAAAAAAACTTTCTTTACTTCTTGGAGATCTCCCTTCATTCATCATTATTCCCAAAAAAGTCCTATCTATACCTGTTGTCCCTAAACCCTACTGTTTTGTTCATATCCTCTTTCTAAATAAATTTTTCTCATTGAACAATACTCATTTTTGCAAAATATTTTTCATATAACTTCTCAATGCATTCTTTCCCTATTCTTCATAGTTAGTTTCTTATATAGTCCACCCCCTCTTAAGCTAACTTAAATCTACTGAGCTCAGATATATATACCAAGGGATGAGGCAATGCAACAGCATAAAACAATTAACACAAACAGCAATGACAGAAAAATGCAAATTGGCAAAGCAAGCAGCAGTAAATCTAAATTAGCAAAGCAAATGTAACATTACAACTAATATGAGCCAATGTGCAGCAACAAGAAAAATAAATCAGTAGTAAAACTGGCTTAACAGAGTAATATAAAGTGAAATTCAATAGCGCTATGCCTGGCAAACAGCTGCAGCAAATGCAATAACTTTTACCTAAATATGACATAGCTCAAACAGAAAAAATATTACAGTAAAGATGGCCATGTCTAATACCTATGTCACATCTTAACACTAGAATGATGCATCATGATAACTTACTCTAGCAGACAAGTTACGAAATCGTTAAAAAATTATTTATGCAATCCCTGTGAAGGGAAATGTCTATTTGTGTTCCCCCCCCTTTTTTTTAAAAGATAGTAGATCATAAAATTATTATTTACAGGATCTGCAAGCATAAAATATCTATATTAGTACACCTATTAAATTTTATTTTAACCAATGCTGCAGTGCAGCTTGAAACTAGATAGTAAACAAAATGAGCAAATATATATATAAAGAAAAGCATGAAACGTCATTCACTAAGCAAATGGCGTCTCCAAAGGCAGTAAAGCAATCTCTCAACTAGAAAGACAATAGATGTAAAAATGTTTCTCATCATTTCATTAGGCATTTTAGTAAATATCATAAATTAAGAGCTCCACAGCGTAATCATATGTTTTCAAGTTTGAGCGTGTCGTATTTGCGATTCTTTCTACAAAGAAATGTCAATAGCGAAGATAATGGCTTCTTTTATTTCCACTACCGCACTTTTCATGTTGGAGAAGTGTTCAATAGAGATTTGGGTATATCCTACTTCACATCTAACCAGGCATTTTGGTTTAGAACAAGGAACCATCGTAAAATTAATGAACAGGAGAGTGTGTGTCTGTGGATTAAAGGTGCAGGAAGATGTGCCAAAATACAAGTTACTGGAGATGTAACGCATTATTATAAAAATTAAAATAAACATTCTCTTATCCTATCCACATTTCCTTTAAAAAAAAGAAAGCCATTAGGTGGAAATAAAAGAAGCCATTATCTTCGCTATTGACATTTCTTTGTAGAAAGAATCGCAAATACGACACGCTCAAACTTGAAAACATATGATTACGCTGTGGAGCTCTTAATTTATGATATTTACTAAAATGCCTAATTTCTTTTCAGCTGGGCGCCCACAACACATTACGTCAAGGTCACTTACCTTTCTTACCGAAATTTACAACAGAAGTTTCCACTACAGTGAAAGTTTGATGCAAATAAAATTTCACAAGTCGAGAAATTCCAGTAGAAATGTGTAGAAACCAAATCCGATAAATATAACAGTGTCCAAAAAATTTTCGCAGGCATTGTGATACATTCACTCATTTACACATGTTTCATAAATCTACCCGCATCTCGTGGTCGTGCGGTAGCGTTCTCGCTTCCCACGCCCGGGTTCCCGGGTTCGATTCCCGGCGGGGTCAGGGATTTTCTCTGCCTCGTGATGGCTGGGTGTTGTGTGCTGTCCTTTGGTTAGTTAGGGGACTGATGACCATAGATGTTAAGTCCCATAGTGCTCAGAGCCATTTTCATAAATCTTTAAGTACGATTCTTGGTTTCCAACATCCTTTTTCACAAATCAGAGTCCCTAACCACTACTCGTTATTCCGTACCTTATTACACATACACATATTCATCGACACTTCTTCAATATTTCATCATAATAAGTATGTAGCACAATCAAATTCCTCATATACCATCAGCTTATTGATCATAAACATACCTCAACAGCATAATACACATCGTCGTCGTAATAACACCATAAAACCTCAGTCAAATCTCAAAAACGTCGTAGCTTTCTGCAATAATTTCAAAACCTAATAAACATTCTCTGCTCATTTCAACAGTGTCATCTACCTTAAATATACTTTAAAAATCATGATCCCATACCAAATACATAATTCAAAGCTCTCTTAGTATCACAATGGTTCCGAAAAAATATGAGCAGTTCACAAAGTACAGACAAAATACAATTTCATAAGTGTGAAGTTATACAACTGTGTAATTACGTTAACATCTGTCACTGATGTAGGAAAATAAATGTTTGTCTCTCTCAGTTAAATGACCAGATAGCTGTGTAATTCTGTGATACAGAAATATGGTACCGATGTGTAAAGTTGTATAAGCAAATACCATATTAGCTAGGGCTCCTTATGCTTGCTAGACACATGGTACACAAAGTAAGCGTGTACTCCCCTGAGGATTACTGTAATTATACCCTCAGGTGTTACAGATTACAGCTACGTGTACTGTAGCGATAAACTGTGCGTCTAGCTGTAAGATAATTCTGTGAAAGTGTCGCAGTTATCGTCCTCCGAAAGCTAAGTTCTGCAGAAGTCAATGTACTTACCTCGTCATAAAAAACAGTCAAATGCTTTGCGTATAGATATCGTAGTTACTACGATTATTGCCGTGATGAAGAAAGTACTGTACTGTAACGTATTGTTGTGCTACGAAAAAAGCTGTCTCATTGTAGCTATACCGCAAAAGTTACTACTAAAACATGTTTTACTTTCCAGAAGAATTCAGAAAAACTGTACAGATATAAAACAGATACAGCATAAAAGCAACAGTGTAAATTGTGTCACACATTAGTAGCGCCGTGATGTAATCGTGTAGCTGTCAAAGAAACCAAATACAATGTCATCTTTAATCTCACAGAAAGTATTTCAAATAAAGAATGTCTTCAAGTAAACCAAAATGTTGCATTAAAATCTCATTAGCAGTATACACGCCTGGAAATGGAAAAAAGAACACATTGACACCGGTGTGTCAGACTCACCATACTTGCTCCGGACACTGCGAGAGGGATGTACAAGCAATGATCACACGCACGGCACAGCGGACACACCAGGAACCGCGGTGTTGGCCGTCGAATGGCGCTAGCTGCGCAGCATTTGTGCACCGCCGCCGTCAGTGTCAGCCAGTTTGCCGTGGCATACGGAGCTCCATCGCAGTCTTTAACACTGGTAGCATGCCGCGACAGCGTGGACGTGAACCGTATGTGCAGTTGACGGAATTTGAGCGAGGGCGTATAGTGGGCATGCGGGAGGCCGCGTGGACGTACCGCCGAATTGCTCAACACGTGGGGCGTGAGGTCTCCACAGTACATCGATGTTGTCGCCAGTGGTTGGCGGAAGGTGCACGTGCCCGTCGACCTGGGACCGGACCGCGGCGACTCACGGATGCACGCCAAGCCCGTAGGATCCTACGCAGTGCCGTAGGGGACCGCACCGCCACTTCCCAGCAAATTAGGGACACTGTGCTCCTGGGGAATCGGCGAGGACCATTCGCAACCGTCTCCATGAAGCTGGGCTACGGTCCCGCACACCATTAGGCCGTCTTCCGCTCACGCCCCAACATCGTGCAGCCCGCCTCCAGTGGTGTCGCGACAGGCGTGAATGGAGGGACGAATGGAGATGTGTCGTCTTCAGCGATGAGAGTCGCTTCTGCCTTGGTGCCAATGATGGTCGTATGCGTGTTCGGCGCCGTGGAGGTGAGCGCCACAATCAGGACTGCATACGACCGAGGCACACAGGGCCAACACCTGGCATCATGGTGTGGGGAGCGATCTCCTACACTGGCTGTACACCACTGGTGATCGTCGAGGGGACACTGAATAGTGCACGGTACATCCAAACCGTCATCGAACCCATCGTTCTACCATTCCTAGACCGGCAAGGGAACTTGCTGTTCCAACAGGACAATGCACGTCCGCATGTATCCCGTGCCACCCAACGTGCTCTAGAAGGTGTAAGTCAACTACCCTGGCCAGCAAGATCTCCGGATCTGTCCCCCATTGGGCATGTTTGGGACTGGATGAAGCGTCGTCTCATGCGGTCTGCACGTCCAGCACGAACGCTGGTCCAACTGAGGCGCCAGGTGGAAATGGCATGGCAAGCCGTTCCACAGGACTACATCCAGCATCTCTACGATCGTCTCCATGGGAGAATAGCAGCCTGCATTGCTGCGAAAGGTGGATATACACTGTACTAGTGCCGACATTGTGCATGCTCTGTTGCCTGTGTGTATGTGCCTGTGGTTCTGTCAGTGTGATCATGTGATGTATCTGACCCCAGGAATGTGTCAATAAAGTTTCCCCTTCCTGGGACAATGAATTCACGGTGTTCTTATTTCAATTTCCAGGAGTGTATGTTCTAAGTATGTAAGTCTTATAGTCGTTACGTAATCGTGCAACTAACAAGCAAGAATGTACACACACAATAACACTGTGTCCTCTGTTGACTATAACAATGCATTTGTAATTACTTGTCTGTATAAGTTCCCTAGGTTCTTGACTGGATAGTTAACTTTAAAACATAGTTGCATGTTAACAGCTTCTAAGTGTGACAAAGAGTACTAGTAACGTGAAGTGAACAATTTTATAGCAAAGACTAAGTTAAAAAACAGATTATCTCTCAATAAACGGTTGTGCATGTGAAATGTGGTGCCGTCTTTTACTCTTCCTAGTACGCAGAGTTTCAACTTGAACGCAATTATCATGCGGTATACATCAGTAAAGAATACTGGAATTTTTTCTCAAGGTTAGCGTCTATGTTATTTTTCTCTGAGCCAGCCGGCGCACGTGGATGCCTGTGGTGCGAGTCATTGTCTGTCTCTTCGTTGGCGCTCGTCGTTATTAGGATTAGGAGACTTAACTTCTACAAATCCACGTTGTCGAGATGGCCCTGCCCTGTTTGAATCTCGCCAGTTCTGACGAAATTCATGTCTATCGTTACAATTATATCGTCTGTCGTCATGTCGGTAGATTCCATAGTTTCTTTCTTGTCCGTCATGTGGTGGAGGATTTTTCCCTGAATCGTAATTGAGCGCTGAACTGTTGCGCCTGAAGTTATACTGTCTCCCTTGATAATAATTATTTTGGTTCCCATATTGTCTGTTTCTATGGTTATCTCTGTCATATTCATTACTACGGAAGTGCGACCTTTCTCTTTAACAATTATTCTGCCAACGTTTGTCATCCAGGTGGTGTCTGTTTTGGTCACGATTTGTGTTGTGAGAATAGCCTTGTCGTGTCCAGTTATTATTTCTGTCATCGCGGAATTGTGACGGATGTGACCTGCAATTGTTGTGCTCCTGTTGCCGCGTACCGCGACTATCAGTGTCAATTTCCAATTCTTGTAACAGTCCCTGAAAGGCTTCAATGTCGTCTTTCCAACGTCCTGCCAAAATAATGTGTCGTAAATGTTCAGGCAATTTGATTAAGCAAATGCGGATGAGTTCTGAGGGGCTGTATGGGTCTGACAGGTACTGATTCTTGTGCTACATGTCTTCAAAATATGTCACAAGACTGGAAAATTCTGATTGTTTGAAATGTTTCATCATTATGATGCTATGTTTTACTCGGTATTGTGTAGCTTGAGACCAATATGCTGAGAGGAAGGCATGATAAAATTCTCCTTCACTGTGGCAGTCGTGAATGACCTATCGCATTCTTACAGCTGGTTCATTCTCTAAGTAGCCACAAATAAATTCTAATCTGTGCTCTAATGAACAGTTGGGAGGAAAACAACGAGAGAATTGATTGAGCCACGCTTGTGGATGAATGTCGCTGCCAGAATTCTTAAATGTTTTGAATTTACGTGTAGTAATGAACAGCTTATAGTCAAAATCATCGTGTCAGCGAGTCGCATATCGGTCATTGTTACATCGTGTTGGCGGTTCCATCTCAAAATTCGGAACATCTTGCCAATTTCTTTCATAATTTCCGAAATGCCCTGTGTTATTATTTTGTGGCTTTTCCGTATTTCTAAGTCCCTCTTCCCGTGTTGGAGCGCGAGTGTCCTCTGAAATACGTAATTCTTGTATTACTTGTGCCAACTGATTTCGTACTCCCCAGATTTCTATTTTGTGTTGCGTATTAATTTGATTCTGATTTTGTTTGCCTTTCTTAATTCGTTCATACTCTTCTGTGGCAGTGAAGGCTACAGGTCTTTTGTCGCTCATATCATCATCCACCTTTGTAGATAAGTTAGTGAACTGATCCGAAAGTTCGACTACTTTCTCTGATAATGAACTAATTTCCTCCATGCGTCTTTCTGAACCAATTTTCAGAGTATCTACTGTGTCCTTTAAGTTTTCCTGAGTTTTTGCAAGTAGCGTAACCGAATCGGTAGATGCAACTGAGTCAATGTTAGCCCGCAAAGTCTCGTGATTTTCATGAACAATAGTTTGCAGTTCTTTCATGGCTGCTTCGTGGTTCTGTAATGCATTTTCATGCCGCGAAAAAATTGTGTTTTTATGTCATTACAAACTTTTTGAAATTTCGATTCGATTTTAAGTAACTCAGCAGTGAAACCTTCACGTGTTTGTTAAAGCGTGGTGTCTACCATTTGAAGCTGTTGCTGTGTTAGTTTCTGGTTTTGTTCCATTGTGTCTAACTTTTGAAGATTTTGTTCCATTTGTTTCTGATTTTGTTCAACCGTTGTGTCTAACTTTTGTAGCTTTTGTCCCATTTGTTGCAGTAACTGTAATAACAATGCACTGGTGTCTGAAACATGTTCCTCAGTGCTTTTCGGCAGTGCATTTGCATCAGCAATATTCACATTTTGACAAGCAGAAAATGTGTCTTGGCTTATTTGAGAAAACGGTGAGGACCTAAAACCTGAATCTACAGTATTTGCGAGATTGTGTCCTGCCATTTCGGATTCTTCAGGCGAGCTGTTGCCAACCGATCGATCGACAATGCTTCCTTGTTCACTAATTGTTTGACTGTCTACACCATTATTTGCCACCCGCTCCATTTCCCTATGCACAGTTACCAAATTACTACTTTGAACATTAGATAATTCATTACACGGTGGCGCTAACACTCTGCTTTCGTCTTCACTGCCATTTCTCAGTTTACTTTGGAGCCTAGTATTACGTTTTTCATACGCCATTATTGTCGCAATGTTTCACACGATAACACAGAAAAAGCACAATTTGAAGAGCAAAATTAAAAAAAACGCATTAACGTAGCACTGAAAATAATATCTTGTTAATTGCTAGTGCAGCTGCGAAATACTTGGTGCAAATCTACATGCATGCCACAACTGTTTTACTGTACAACAATGAAAAACTACAACTACAAAGGAAATTCTCTCTATAATTACGCGCTAGCAATAAACAATACCTAGACTAATTACACAAACTACAAGAAAATATCAGAAGATTCCAGTGAGGTATCCTCGGCTAAGGGTCGACGTATGAAATGTCCCCTTAGAAAAATTAATGTATTACTGTGCTAGTAAACCCCTTACGTTATTTGATTTTCAAACAGCTCAGTAAAACTGAACGTACTCAGACATTTCTCTCTTTACTTATTCTGATCATCACTAAACTGACACACATTATTTTTGGCTCAACGCAATCTGACTTTTAATAATCCCTACAAAAGAATGGCCCTGACTAACAATAACCTATACCTTTCATGAACCACTTACGTCACAAAAATCTTCATTACTCGAACTACTTCAATACAACGAGCGCCTATACTGCCAGCTAAATAAAAGATTCAAACTACCGAAGTCACTACCTACTGATAGGAATAGTTAGCAAATGAAAGATTTTGATAAAGAACAAACAATGTATTTACCTTAATAGTATTCAAAAGTCATTATATATATATATATATATCAGTTCATGACATCCAGTCCTACAAATTTACTGTCTCTGATAGACACACGTCCAAATCATCCGCTCTCAAAACTCCGCCATCTCTCTCCCCACATCCACCACTGCTGGCGGCTCACCTCCAACTGCGCAACACTACGCGCTGTTAACAGCCAATTGCCGAACACTACAGTAGCGACTATTCCAACAATACTAGCCAGCCACAGACTGCACACAGCACAGCCAGTGATATTCATACAGAGCGCTACGTGGCGTTACCAATATTAAAACCTAAACAGCCTACTTACACTTTTCCATGGGCATTTCCAGTGTGCTACCTGCAACTGTCGTTCGCTGCAGCACAGTAATCCAGGAAGCGTTCACCTTAAGCCTTTTTTCTTTCTTATTTAAGTTATTCTCATGTTTGTGTATTTCTATAGCTTCTCTGAACAAGCGTGTGTGACAGGTCTCCTCTACAGCTAGAACGTCCGTGTCGGCGAATTTTACTATGCGGTCGGTCACACAGTGTGTGCTCCGTCACGGCCGATTTCTCCAACTGCCCCAACTTGCAGTGCCGCTAATATTCGATGATTCTGATCAGATTCTGATTGTCTAGTCATTCCTATATAGATTTTTCCGCATGTACATGATACACGGTATATTCCCGACATTACAAATTCGTCTTTTTTTTTCCTTTGCCGGTCTGAGAGATTCTTTGTTGGTTTATGAATAGTTGTTGCACTGTGTTGCCAGGCCCTCCATAGCTCCAGACTATGATGGTACTGTCGACATATCTGCACCATACCTTAGATTTGGCCGGCCCGAGTGGCCGAGCGGTTCTAGGCGCTACAGTCTGAAGCTGCGCGACCGCTACGGTCGCAGGTTCCAATCCTACCTCGGGCATGGATGTGTGTGATGTCCTTATGTTAGTTAGGTTTAAATAGTTCAAAGTTCTAGGGGACTGATGACCTCAGAAGTTAAGTCCCATAGTGCTCAGAGCCGTATGAACCATTTTGAACCTTAGATTTGACGGGCTCTGGACTTGGCACCTGTAAACCTCAGGTGCGGCACAGATATGCCGATGATACTTTCGTTTTGTGGAGCCATGGTAGGAACAGCTCGATATCTTCCTAAGCCATGTGAACAGCCTCCATACCAACACTAAATTTACCAGAAGATAGAAAAGGACCAACAGCCACTGTTCCTAGATGGGCTGATAACGAGGGATGGTGACAACCTGGGACACACTATGCATCGAGAACCGTCTTGCATGGACCGGTACGTACTCAAACTGTGGAGTCACCACTCACTTTAACTTGTAAGCCTTCCAGCTGTCTACCTGGCCAAGCATCTGCTAAATCAAATCTATCATCTAACAGTGGTCGCTATTGCTAGCCCACACTGGAGGTTATCACTTTTATCAGAATCTTAAATAAAAATTGAATGCTGAAAAGAATTTACAAAAAGGTGCCTCTGTGGTTATTGTACTCAGTTAGTGATGGGTGATTTATATGAAGCAATGTGGGTTAATCTTTCATAAAAATGGTAAGAGTTTATTAATCATAAAATAGAACAAACAACACAAGTGAAGCGAGATGACAAGTAAATCACGAACTGTTAGCAACATAAACAGACGTAACAGATAATTTGTACTTCACTGGGTGGCGTTTCGTTGGCAAAGCTTAAGGTTCATCTGTGTGATCTATTTACCCTGGCTCAAAACATGGATAATACTATCTGAAATTATCTAACCTTGAATAGTCTTTGATGAGTTTATTCTACACAGAAATTACACTGTGTCAGTGCAGCTGAGAACAAGTGTCGAGACTGATACTGTTTGCCCTAACAGGCTGGAGCAGAAATGCTATACCCCTTTCTCTGTGCCTAGCGCATTCTCAGGTGACGGTCCTGGTGTAAGAGTCTGAAGAGTAGCGGTGTTCGGCGCCTGTAATTCTTTATTGCAGGCACGATACATGCAAAGTCCCAGGCAGGTCGCAATTACTCTCTAAGGGAGCCCTAAAATCTCGGCAGATTCCAGTGTGGGACACTCCCATTCTCTGCTCATACCATCGAAAATTTGACTCACTCATACGGCAATGGCTCAAGGCGATCAAACGTCAAATGGCTCTGAGCACTATGGAACTCAAATGCTGAGGTCATTAGTCCCCTAAAACTTAGAACTAGTTAAACCTACATCCATGCCCGAGGCAGGATTCGAACCTGCGACCGTAGCGGTCTCGCGGTTCCAGACTGCAGCGCCAGAACCGCGCGGCTACTTCGGCCGGCCGAGCAAACGTCAAGTCGGCAGGCCTGGTATGCGTAAGATTGTCCTCTGCACAACGAGTTGTCCGAGATGACTGAGGTCCAAATTGCCGGTACAGCTAAGACATCACTCCAGGCTCTCCAGTCAAGACGAGTACCAGTACAAAGTCACACTCAGGACGAGTGTCCCAAGTACAGCCCACTCATAACAAGAGTCAATGCCGGAATTTCCTCTCGAGACCAGTCTGAATCAAAAGTTTTTTTCTCCACTCATCACCTTTCTATCAGAAATTGGTAAACTCTAAAAGTGCACCAACGCAACGCTCCCTCCCCCCCCCCCCCCCCCCCAAACATTTTCGTGCCAATCACAAGACTCCATGAGCGCCACACCTCACCTCTACGTCGTGTGTTGAACTTCTGGACCAGTCGTAACCAAAGTTGATAATACTCTTTTCCCTGACCAAGAAGCATCCAATTCCGCACAGGGAGGAAAAGATGTCACGCTCCTGAATTGTGTTTCCTATCGCCACTTTAGGCAGCATGTTTTGAGAGTTTTCGTATGGATCTAAAGTTAACAACACGTTTATCACAGAAATCATTATCTTGACAGGCAGTACATAACAGCAAGTCTGTCCAGGGGCCTCGCCTAAACTAAGACAGGTGCTTTCGTGTCCCAACATAGATTATTTCACAGCCACTATAAATGTTGCGTTCCATCCTAAAATTCTCCTGAAGGTCTGAGGCTTCCCAAAAAAGTTGGCCGGCAGAGGGATGACACCATCTGATGCCTCTGTCTATATTGTCCACGGCAACGCTTTTACGGAAAGATATAGGTGTTCATTCTTTACGCGCCCTATACGAGATTGGAATAACAGGGAATTGTGAAGGTGGTGCGATGAACCCTCTGCCACGCATTTAAATGTGATTTGCAGAGTATCCATGTAGATGTAGAAGGCAAACATGGAAACTAGTGGATTTTTATGGACGTCATTCTATATAGAATGGTCGTTTACAACACTCTCAAAACAAGACGGCCGGGCAACCTACTTTCTCTGCTCTACCCCTGTCGCCAGAAAGGCCTAACAGATACATCCAAGTAGGCTGTTTTTTGTCTCTTTGGCAGAAAGCAATGTCTGCACATTAGTGAGAGAAATTCTTGGTACCAGCGTTCTTTCCCTAGTAAGTAAGTACTTTGTGATGTTCCTTTTCCTAGCTGTTGCACGTGGCCTCCAAACCCGAAATGTTCACTGCAAGATTTACTGTTAACTAACTTAACCACGTGCTTGTTCACAACTCCAGAAATACTATTCGAAGGAGAGCTGCCATAAAAATCCAACGTGCATTAACACTTTGATGGTTCCATCAGCACCTGCTCATGTTCATAACATCTCGTCATCTCACAGAAGATTATCAAACAATGGCACTGAATATGATAATATGAATTGTCCTCTCTCAAGGTCAGTTTATAAACTGACAAAGAGCATTAAAGAGTACCTCAGATTGGCAAAGGAAAACAAGGACACATTTGCAATGTCGAGAGTACACTGCATTCCATATATGTGTGGAAAAGTCTTTGTTGGAATGACTGGACGATCAGTCGACACCAGAATTACGAATCATAGGCAGCACTGCAGGTTGGGGCAGGAGATGAAATCGGCTGTGGCGGAGCGCATGCTATGTGAGACCGACCAAGTAATAAAATTCGCCGACATGGAAGGTCTAGCTTACAGAAGAGCTATCACACAAGCTTGTTCATAGAAACTATAGAAATACCCAAAAACATGAGAATAGCTTCAACAGGAAAGAAGTAAGCATCAAGGTGAACGGTTCCTGTATTCCAATGCTGCAGCGGACGGCTGTTGCAGGTAGCAAGAGGGAGAAGCACGCTGGAAATGCTCACAGAAAAGTCCATGGGTGTTGGTACACCAGGCATATATAATCTGCTGCCGCGAGTTCGACCCCACTCCACGACCAGCAATGGAGGGTGATTCTTTGACAATTTCAGCCATTTATGCTCTCGAAACATCAGAAAAATCATCAAACAACTATCGGCCGAAGAACATGAGATAGAAGCGAACAGGCAATTTGTCATGCCTACATTGAGTATCGGCTGCTTTTCTTGCTGGAAACGAGTTTTTGTGTAGGGCACATGTGTCGTTCGCTGTGTTATTCAGTGGTTTGGTATTTAACTAATTTTAAATGAAAATGATAATCTTATTTTATTACATTGAGTAATTACTAAATAATTTTTCTCCCGGCTACAGATTTGGTCAAGTTGCTGAAGAACTCAAAGTTAACTTCGTGTTTAAGTGTTGTCTGTAAGTTGTGTAAGTGTCACTAAATCACAGTTCATACAACAGATTGTATACAACTATTGATTATGATGGAAGCAGTTATCCTCAGCAAAATGATCATTAAAACCACCGAATATCAGCCGCACACAACACTGGCGTATGTTACCTGAAACAATATTCTTCGCAACTCGTGCTTAATTAATTTCGGCTCCATACATCAGCTAGAGAAGTTTGTTATAACGATCGTGCTATGAGCACTGTTTTTAAAGAACCAATCTGATTCGAATTATTTTCATTAAAATGAGTTCGGGACCAGCGGTGCACATTTATTTTTACACATTTGTGTTACCTTCGGCATTTATATCTGCAGAGTTTCGTAATTTGAATTTGCGGCTGAGATAATTGTTAAGATGGCGGCAGACCATTGATAGAGACTTTCTATTGTTAGAGCAAATAGGATAAGTATTTGAAATGCTTATTAAACTTGTATTGTGCACTATTTAGACTTCATCGAGCAAACAACTGATTTTATTCTAAGGAAAACATAGACAAAAAACGTGATACAAATCGCTATCATCAATGGCTGCGCTCCTTGCAGCGGAATGAAATAATTAACACAGATAATGCTTACTGAGAGAGGAATTAAAGTTACAAATAATTATTCACTCTTATTTATAATAATAATGAACTCTGTTCTCAAGTAATAATTAACAAATAATTATAATTTCTTAACAGACCTCAGTTTGGTATGCGTCCGCAACCTAAAAAAGCCAACCAACAAAAGGTAAAAACAAAGGAAGACAAAAGCAGATCACAAAAGGAATTTACAATAATCATTATCTTTGTATGATACACATCGATATGTCCAATTACACCATAGAATATTACATAAATAATTAATATTTATCATCGTTTTCACTATTTTTTCATATGTCGAATAAATAATGTTTATAACTGTTACAGGCATAATTTCCTCTCGTCGCACTGTAGCTAATATTTATCTCGTGGATGTTACACCCAGCAGGGGTATTGCCCCCCACTTTTTATTCAGTGTCCTGGAGCGGTCAACACACACCTTTCACGTTTGTCATGGAAGATCTCGTGGACAGCCGCCAGCCTCTGTCAGCACAGCACGGTGAAGTGCCAGGACGTACATAGGGTAATGCGCCATCATGCTCTAGCTTTGCACTTCATCGGAATTATTTGTGTCTTTCGCTCTTCTCACCATATAGAGGACTCACTGATTACATTTTTCTTTCATTTTAACTGGTGCTTGATAATTGAACCATAGAGGAGTCTTTCTACCCACTTCAGTGCGTATTATTCGTTTCCTGTCGCTAAACTGAAAATATATCGCGATTAATGAGTCTAGTTTGGGCTTATTGTTTGTGTTCACATGCACCCCTACCATCACTTTCGATTAATTGTTATTTAAAGTGACTGCTTGATTCACACCTGGAAGTAGGATCGAGTCACACGTTTCCAAGGCCACACACAAGAATGTCACTTTCATTGCAATCCATTTGTTGGAGGAACCGGTGGGGGAAGCGAGGTGTAGCACTACACCACCATGGAACACCAGAGCAGGAATTGCCGGTAGAGAACGACAGACGGAAGAGGTTACCACACCTGTCCCATTCCAAAGCCTTGATACCCGTCTTTGTGAGACATTATCTCTTACATCAGACCGATGGGAAACTGTGTGCAAACTGATATAAGAATGTAGGCTTCCGCGGCCGGTGTCATGGTGATTAAAATTCTTCTGGGTATTATGTCGTGTCATTGCTAAAAACAAACAACGATAAAAACTAAAACCGACGTTTCGGCCGAATTGCAACGGCCTTCCTCAGGGCACGACTAGTTTTTGCATGGGGATAAGTGCTTCTGCTTGTTACAGACTATCTATGTCTGACGTCACTGTTGTAAAACAGTTCTTATATCAGTGACCTGTATTGGCAGGAAATCTACCAACACATACGGAAACTGGAGGTGCTCAGGAAGAGGAAGGTGAAACTGCTGAATGATTTGACGTTCCTTCAAAGGTGCCAAGATCATCATGTCATCCAGAAATTCATTAGGGTACGGCCTGAAATCGATACGAGAAGAGCAAGAACCATTTACTATCGGGCCAGCCATGCATTATTAAGGAAGAGTATACAACACCTCCGGAGCTTCATAGACTACAACAACAGGCAACTGTACAGCATGCATTTATGGCTGTCAACTACGTTATCAGCGAAGGACTGGGATAACATCGACCGAATACCCCACAACCAGGCCTGCATGAAGGAGGACTTGGTCAGCAGTCGACAGAAAAAGAAATTCGAGGAGCTAACGGGATACAAACACCACTCACAGCAAAGTCTGGATACAGCTCGTACCGTGCTTGACATCTCGACACAGACCATCAGTGAGACAGCGACGTCAGTTCTGTCCAAAGGATTAAACTTCGCAGTTACGCCCACAAAGATTCCAACAGCAGAGATCATTCAATCTGTGGAAGCGTCACTCCACGTGTCGAAGCAGAGAAGATAAGGCAGGAAACTGTAAGAATTTTACAAGCAAGAAAACCACCCAGAGCCAATATCACACGAGAAGAAAGACAGGCCATTAAGGAGCTCAGGAATAACAAGGATATTGTGGTCCTACATGCGGACAAAGAAAACGCTACGGGTCTGATGTCCACTTCTGAATATGAAAAGAAGATGGACGAACTGCTAAGCGATCTCTTTTACAGAGTACTAAGGAGTGACCCGACGGCGAGGATAGGCAGAAATACGAAGGCCCTCGTAAAGGACTCAAGAATTGATCCTGACACAGCCAAGAGACTAATCACCAAGGTGCCTGTTCCTCCTAGAATCTACGAAGTACCGAAACTCCATAAGGACGGTTATCCGCTGAGGCCCATAGTCAACGGAATAGATTCACCTACGTATTATGTTGCGAAACATCTGCCACCTGAGTTACGTCGTCTTGTGGGACAAACAGACTCCTACGTGAAAGACTCCTCCCACTTCATACAATTGATTAGGGAAAAGCGAATAAAGCCATCAGACATTATGGTCAGTTTTGACATCAAGTCTCTCTTCACTAACGTATCTATTGAGGAGACTTCGCACTCTACAGGATCGGATCCCACCAGACATCTGCGATCTGGTGCGCTTATGCCTGTCATCTACGTACTTCACCTGGCGGGGAAAATATTACGAACAGTTAGATGGAGTGGCAATGGGTTCCCCGTTCTCCCCTGTAGCTGCGGACATCTTCATGGAAGCCTTTGAGTAAACGGCCCTAGCTTCTGCTCCGTTACGTCCCAGTTGTTGGCTACAAGATGTAGACACACATTCGTTACATGGCCTCACAGTGAAGCGGAATTGGGAAACTTCCTCCAACACTTAAATAGCCTGCACAAAAATATAAAGTTCACACGTGAGACAGAAAACAATGGCACCTTGCCTTTTCTGGATGTGGAAGTATACAGAGCTGCCGAAGGTAAACTGAGACACAAACTGTACCGGAAGCCAACGCACACTAATCGGTACCTGCACGCGGAGAGCCACCACCGCCCAGCTCAAAAGTATTCTGTTCTGCATACGTTAACTTCCCGAGCCTACCGGATAAGCGAAGAAAATAACAGCAAAGAAGAATTAAAGGAGCCGTTTCGTGCCAACGGCTATGATGACAACATCATAAGAAAGGTAGCTAAAACCAATGGGAGCAGAATACGAGAAGATGACAAAGAAGAGAAGCTTCCACTGGTACACTTACCATATGCAAAAGGCGTCAGTGAACGGCTAGGCAACGTCCTCCGCCGACGAGGTTTCAAATCGTTTTTTCGAAGCAGTTACAGGATCCATGAAATGATAGGTTCCACCAAGGATGTAGTCAACAATCTTAACACTGCAGGTGTTAACGAACTATGGTGTGACCGCGGAGCTACCTACATAGGAGAAACAGGGAGACCTGTCAGCTTACGAGTAGCAGAACACGAACGCTATGTACGATTACAACATAATAAATCGGCGATAGCGGAACACGGCCGCGACTGTGGACAACCTATCAGGTTCCAGGAAGGCCGAGTACTGGCGAAAGAGTCGTGTATGCGAGAACGCAAAATACGGGAGGTGATTGAAATTATCAAGCAGCCTGACAACATCAGCAAAGAAGATAGCTACAAACTCCCGGCGTCCTGTTTGCCGGGCATCCCAGTCCAATGGGCCGCGAGCGGTTGCGGGGCAGAAGCTTCACGGGACACGGACGTATCTGCACAAACAGCTGTAGAGCAACTGTCAATTAGTGATGGGGAGCTCGTGAATGAGTCGTTCAAATAAACACTTCACTCCAGTGAAGTGTGAACTAACCACTCAATTTCAATGAACTGGTACTTCAAACTCTTCACAAGTGGCACAGTCCACATTTTTTTTCTAGTTCACTCACTCTCTTCCCCTCTCCCTCTCCCACTACATCGGCGCTACGTCACTCATTCTCTCTTCACTTCAGTCCTCCCACTACTGCCTGTCGACGAATCGCACGGTGTTTGTGGGGAATTATTGGTTTCGGATGGGTTGGGGAGGTGAGGGGCGAGGGCAAGGCAGCGTCAGCTGCTTCCTGCAGTGCTGACAACATTACTCTTGACTATTTGTACAGTTATACTTCGCGTCTACGGGTAGCCTACCGTTGGCAACGCTTGCAGACAAATGAATATTGAAGATACAAACGAAGAGGCTGGCTGTGTGAGCACGCACAGCCAACATGAAAATAAAATGCTTACTTTGTGAGTGTGGAACTGAAGCATGCATGGAACCCACGCTTGAAAGATAATCGTTCATTTAGGAATGTTTATCTCGTACACATTACTGAAATAATTACACTAAATGTCAATTTGAGGATTGTCCTACTTAAATTTAAAAAATATATTTATAAATAAACACCAACGGATTTGGCGAATGTTCAGAGATTTCCGTTTAAAAACATGATTTGTTCCACTTTTTTCCTGTCAGGCGATTTCTTCTGTCAGTTATGAGGTGTCCTGCCTTCGAGAACACTCTTTCACACGGCGTAGAGGTTGCAACAATACACAGTCGTATTTTTGAAAGTTCAAAGAGCGAGTGGTATACTGACAGCCGTTCAGACCACCACTGAAGAGGATTGCCTTGTCTCTGTAGCAGGGGCTCTTGAAATATTAGTCCACTGCCACTACTGCAGCAGCTCTCGGGTGTGGATTACTCTGCAGCCTGGAAAACACTTCATCAAATTGGAGCCAGAGACCAGGAGTAGATTCAGTGGTTGGAATTGAGATTGTTGCAGTAGCAATGGATGTGTTCGTCACAAATTTCTCACAGTGCATGATCTGGTTTGATTTCACCTTCTCAGCAGAATTTTTATCAGAAAACCATGTAATTTGAGCCGAGGATCCAGTGAAGTTGCTTCTGCGAAAATGGAATTTTCCTCTATATTTCAAAATCGTTGTTTTAGGTCTTGAGCTAACTTTTCGACCATCCGTTGCATGTCTACATGAATTTCAGTGTTATTAACAAACCTGCAACACCATTTTTTCAACGAGCGACTAAGGAGTGTAACTTTAGAAGCAGTGACAACATTTTCTCTTGGCATTTCCTAGGTGCAGTCTTTGAAAACTTTCAATAGGTCACAGGCTTGTGTTACACTTGCAATGTCTCTGCAGTCAGATTTGGAAGATCCGAACATTTCAGAGTGATAACTGTCATTAGGGAATTCTTAACCTTGATTATTCTTCGCAGCATATCATAGGTTTAATTCCATCTGGTAACAGTGTCCTGCTTTAGTGTCAGAACTGGCTCTTTTAACTCTTCTTTCATCTTTTTCAGTTTCGTGCAGGCCTGCGAACTTCTTTAAAAAAAATTCGACAATTGTTTTTACTTTGTTCAGAATGGGTTGAATGTGCGGAAACCCATTCTGAACAATTAAATTGAGTGTGTGTGCAAAGCAGGGGATGTGTTCCCAGGCTGTGAGTCTTATAGCTGCCACAATATTAGCAGCTTCGTCGTTAACAACACACACGACTTTTTCTTGACTGCCCCATTCCCTTCTGACATGTCGCAGTTCTTCAGAGAGTTTTTCTGACGTTGCCTTTCGTCGTATTTAAAAGCACTCTAGGAGGGAAGACGCCAGCTCCAGGTCTTTAAAGTAGTGTGCTGTCACCGACAAATAACTCTAATTCGTGGTTGAGGTCCACCCATCTACTGTCAGCACAACCGCTTCTGCAGAATTAATTTTGACTCTCACAATTTCTTTCATCATGGCGTACTGTTGTTATAGTAGTGTATTGGTAATGGTCTTCCGAGCTGGCATTCTGTAAGCACCATTCAGTTTGCCTACAAAACTTTGGAAATGTTTGCTTTCCACTATAATGAAGGGCAAATAATCCTTTACAACAGTCTCCAGAAGTGAGAAATCTATCTCCTGATTTCTTTTGTTCGAAAGAGATTTCGGAAAATACATAGGTAATGTTCCGTGATATTGATGTCTGCTGTCTGACAATGAAGTGATACTGTTATTTTCTGGGACCGACTTCTGTTCGCTTCTGGCAATTGCTGATGTTGGTACCGGATTGTCCGGGTAATTTATCCAAGAAATATCGAAAGATGCAGGAGCAGGGGGCGCTATGCGCCTGATTGACAATGACACTGTAGGATGCAGTACTCGAACATGACGCACTAGATTAAATGTATTTCCTCCTTTATATGAAATACACTTAGAACAACAGTTACACTTTGCTTTCCCATCACCCAAATTTCACAACTTTTACAAAAATAAAATGTACAGGAAAACTTCCGAATAATTACTTAACGTAGGTATATAGAGTTTGTGACAGTGGTAAACATTCTCATTCTATTTTGGATTAAATTTTAAAAGGATCATAAAATTGAACTGCATTTTGTTGGTAGCCCTAGTTTTCAGTCCATGAATACAACAAATAAGGTTTCACTTGTCAGATAAAGACTTTTTTGGTCGCTTCATGAGGAAATGACGAGCAAGATTAAAAAACCTTATTTATATGTGACAGGCTTCTCTGTTTATGTTTCCTTTGTCCCATTCGACCATGTTCTGTTTAAGTGAACTCATTGTCAGACGCTGTAAGAGCGTAAAACGATGCGTGCACGTTACTGCATATTTCGTCCAACTGTTGGTAAAATTATGAAGTATTAAGAAGCTTTATTGTACGAGCGAGGCGAAGCGAGCGTAGCCGCGGCTGAGCGGCAAAATGAGCAACTTCACCAGGCTTCGGTACTTCATGAATGAACTACTTCATTTGAACGCTTCACGGCAAAGAGTGAAATGAATGAAGTAGTTCACGGGAATCTCTACTGTCAGTCCACTTCCGCGCACACCAGGAGGAAAACTTGCCGACCGGAAGCCGAACGCTGATTGGCGGACAGCTACCAATCGTTGACAACATGGACATCCGCAAATAGCCTTTTTCCTTCCATCTTCCCTTACGTCATGACTAGTCAATCATATTAGCGGGCCAATTAAAAGTTTTTCATCAGTGACGTCAGACATCGATAGTCTGTAATAAATAGAAGCACCTATCCCCATGCAAAACCAGTCGCGCCCTGAGAAACGCCGTTGCAATTCGGCCGAAACGTCGGTTTTAGTTTATTAGTGTTGTTAGTTTTTAGCAATGACGCGGCATAATACCCAGAAGAATGTTAATCAGAGTGTGCAAACTGTTCCGTTTGAGAAAGTGGTGCTACTCACAGTTGAGGACAACCCCAGAACCAGCATGTGATCCATAGCCTGCAACTAAATACATTCAACGCTTATGTACGGAATGCGCTACACGAGACGAGCATCCATACACTCAAGTATCAGAAGGCGTATGGCCTATCAGCTGATGACTTTCCCCAAGGCTTGAAATTTTGCCAATAGTATCTACATAAAGTGTTAAACATTCCTGACGAGGCCACCTTCAAAAGAGAAGGAGCATCTAACAACCACTTACGATTTGTTTGTAACTAGAAAATCCTATAGCATCGCCGGCCGCGGTGGTCTAGCGGTTCTAAGCGCTCAGTCGGGAGCCGCGCGACTGCTACGGTCGCAGGTTCGAATCCTGCCTCGAGCATGGATGTGTGTGATGTCCTTAGGTTAGTTAGGTTTAAGTAGTTCTAAGTTCTAGGGGACTGATGACCATAGATGTTAAGTCCCATAGTGCTCGAGCCATTTGAACCTATAGCATCTCCTGCGTTTCCGCATGAGTAGAAATTTCTCTTCTTCAGAAACGCTTTTTTTTTGCCATTGACAGTCTACACTTTTTTATCCTGTCCAATATCAGTTATTTTACTGCCAAAGCAGGAAAACTTAACTACTACTTTACGTGTTTCGATTCCATGTTAATTCTCTCAGCATCACCTGATTTAATTCGACTACATTCCATTACCTTTGTTTTGCTTTTGTTGACGTTCATCTTATATATCCTCCTTTCAAGACAAAGTCGATTCTCTTCAATTCCTCTTTCATGTCCTTTGCTGTCTCTGGTAGAATTAGAATATCGTCGGCAATCATCCAAGTTCTTACTTCTTCTCAGTGAACTCTTCAGGTCACCTCTGTACAGATTCGGATCTACTGTTCTGTGGTTTCAGTCACTGAGGGAATAGCTGAGCATATCGTCGTGGTGCCGTTTTTTCTTTGCATTCAGTGAGCGCAACATGAAATGCACATCGATCGATTCTTCGTCAGAAAATCTATCCATGCCGTTGTGTATCTCTGTTGATGTACGATAATACTTCCGGGAAAATAAATCATAGACTAGATCGAGCAGCACTGAATGCAAGATTAAAGATCAAGGGTAAAGCAGGCCTTACTGTCGTCAACAGGAAGTACCGTTGAGTGGATGGAATAAGTTTGTTTCCTAACAAGACTCGCAGAGGACACCACCCACATCTTCATATTTGAAATATTTCTGAAAATACTGAAGATCACTTTCTCAATTGTCCTGGTAATGTCAAGTATTACTGACTGTTCATTGCATTCATTATGTTCTGTGTATCATTCTTCCATTCCCAGAGTGTAGTAATGGTGTCTTTACACCTTCTCATGTATATTCACTCTTAATTCCCACTCCTGACCGTATCTTTGGTTTATATCATTGCTTCTTCGATGTACAGACTAAAAAATAGGAAATATAGATTGAATTCCTGTTGCACATCTTTTATTAATGCGAAAACGCTGTTGTTGGTCTTCTCATAACAATCCATGTTGACAGCAGTAAGTAAGTAGGGGTGACAAAAACTATCTGTTAAAAGCGATACTGGTAATTTAATTCTAAGTATCTGATATTTTCGGCATTCTTTTGGCGTCAGTTATATAGGTGTTGTAGTTTTTTTTAATTTTTGCTAATAACCGAGTAAAGAAAACGAAGGCTCAATTATTCGTAGCAGCCGTGCTAAAATCTTTCTTTTGTAAATAAACTTTTTTTTAGTTTCTATTCGTGTAATTTGTTTTAGTTTTAAATATTGTGTTATTATACAAAATGGGAAAAGTGATCGGTGCTATTTTAATAACAATGCCGACAGAAACGAGCTATTATCACAAGGCATAAGAATTGGTACAGCATTGCTAAGACAATAATTTCCCTACTGCAGCGCATCTTGGCTTAAGGTACTTGTGCTGTGTGCATGCCTTGTCCCCATCTGGTCTGTACGATAGTTTCTCTGTGTCATCGCCGGGCATCTGTCGTATTGCAGAATGACACCAACCCAAGGCTGGAAATATTTTACAAAGTGATGTACCAATGCTGCACAAATACTTAATTTGGTTTAAGAGATTAAAAATTTATCTGCCATTTTTATGAAATAATAAAAGAGGAAGGGAATTATGATAACAGTAATAAATTAAAAATTTTCAAAATTCTTTCTTAGTATATAATAAAAGCAGTAAGTGGGTGCTCTGCTGCCTGCGTCTATATAATATGCCTTTTATCGGCATGTAGGCCTTGAAAACGGACACATCAACACGAAAACAGAATTCTTAAACCTGAGCTTTCATCCTTTAGCACTGACTATCGGTAATGCCCATATAATGGTATAATACCCGACTACAACACTATTTTGGAGCAGTTCCAAAAAATGAGTATCATACTGATAATATTTTTGTAGTATTCAACCATTTATTCACTTTTCGAAAAAAAGGAGCTAGCAGGAAATGGACTATGTTTTCTTTTATTTATCTGTTTAATTTCATATTTTGATTATATGTATCCTGAAACCTGGAGAGCCAAAAGTCAACCATCTTAGTTGGATTTCTACATTTATTAACGGAAATAATAGGAAAAACAACCAAAAATTGGTTATTTCAGAAACCAGTTATTTTGAGAGGTTTTAACTGTCAGGTTAAAGGCATGCAAAACTGATATAACCGAAAACCAGTTGTTTCAGTTATAACCGCTATCCCTATAAGTATCTTTAAAGGAATTTAGAGTGCAGTGCTTACCCAGGTAAGAAAAGAGCTGGACTTGATAGAGTAGTGGATAACAGCACGGAACCAATCTTCGTAGTGATGGCTACAGCACGAACACACGACTTGAAATTAATAGGCGACTCAGTGCCTCAATTAACAGTTAGCCAGCGAGGCGCGATGGTGGAGACATAAATTTAATGGAGGATCCTCGTCGGACCAGCGATAAAGCCTTGTAGCCGTGCTGCCGGGGATTAGCGCCGGCATCAATCACTGGCTAGCAGCACCGCCCTCCAGGGTCCGAAGCGGGCCGGCTGAGCGGTTCACCGAGGTTGGATGTTCCCCTCATCCCCCCCCCCCCCCCCTCCATGCTGGACAACCTCACCCACACCCAGCCCACCCCGCCAGAGCAGTGTCTCAGCCGCTACGGCCTCCCTGACCTAAGTTGCGGACGGCGAACAACGTAGCTGGCCGCTCGGCCCCGTTGCCGTGACGTAAACAGGGAACAGCCGACCCTCGGGAAATCGGCGCGCCGCCGCTGTTTACACCGGGGCGGGGTGGGACGCAGCATTGGACGTGCGCGTCATTAGCGCCCGCCAGGCTTCGTGGCTTAATCACGACAAATTGGTCGCCCAGTGGATCCTGATGGGGAGCTAGGGACCACTCCGACTGCGGGAAGTGGATGACTTCAGCTTGTAAGTAGGCTGTTTAGGTTTTTATGTTGGTAACGCCACCGCCACATAGGGCTCTCTATGAAAATCACTGGCTGTGCTGCGTGCAGTCTGCGGCTGGTTTGCATTGTTGTTGGCTATTGTAGTGTTGGGCAGTTGGCTGTTAACAGCGCGTAGCGTTGCGCAGTTGGAGGTGAGCCGCCAGCAGTGGTGGATGTGGGGAGAGAGATGGCGGAATTTTGAGAGCGGATGATCTGGACGTGTGTCCATCAGAGACAGTACATTTGTAAGACTGGATGTCATGAACTGCTATATATATTATGACTTCTGAACACTATTAAGGAAAATACATTGTTTGTTCCTATCAAAATCTTTCATTTGCTATCCATGCCTATCAGTAGTTAGTGCCTTCAGTAGTTTGAATCTTTTATTTAGGTGGCAGTATCGGCGCTCGCTGTATTGCCGTAGTTCGAGTAACGAAGATTTTTGTGAGATAAGTGATTTGTGAAAGGTATAGGTTATTGTTAGTCAGGGCCATTCTTTTGTAGGGATTATTAAAAGTCAGATTGCGTTGCGCTAAAAATATTGTGTGTCAATTTAAGCACAGTCATGTATGATTGTTCAAAGGGGACGTTTCAAGTTTGTCGTGAATAATATGTCAAATCTTTTAGAAGGGAAGGGCGTGCCAAATACCTTCATACGGAGAAGTCTCTCTTCATCCAATCAAGCTTATCATACGAGCCTGTAGCTGACAAAAACTACCAGTCGATGAGGTCTCGAAATAAGATGCGGCGTAATATCATGTAATTCATATTGATATTACAGACGCGTGCAGCAATTTTTGAAGGAAAGAGTGTAGAGGGTGTTTCAAAGAGAATGACCTGGTTTTAAAATTCCATGTTCATTGATATAAACGTAGTGCAAACATGGTATGAATCGCAACATACTTACAGAATCTTAAAGTTTTGGCTATGCTGTTACAAATGTTGTATGTGTGCGCCAGCAGCAGCACCAACAACATATACAGGGTAAAAAGTATTTAAACCGACAAACTCTGGGAGGTTGTAGGCGACATCAAACAAATATTTTTCCCTAATGTCATTTTTTTCCTATCAGGAGTATTTAAACCGGTAGAGGAAGATTTCTCTGGCGGCAAATTAATGAAATCAACAAAAAAAGTCCAGAGGGGACATATCTGGGGATCGAGCAGGCAATGGTACAGGACCACCTCTGCCAATCCACGTTTCTGGGAACCGTCGGTCCAGGAACCGACGCACACGACGACTGAAATGTGCTGGCGTCTCGTCATGTTGGAACCACATGCGTTGTCTTGTAGGGAGCGGGACGTTTTCCAGCAATTCTGGCAATGCTCTGGCTCGAAAATTGTCATAGTGCCTGCCATTTAATGGTCTAGGTAGCAGATACGGCCCAGTTAAACAGTCCCCAACAATACCGACCCACACATTAACCAAGAACCGCACTTGATGAGCGCTAGTAACTGTGGCATGTGGGTTATCCTCACTCCAAACATGCGAATTGTGCATGTTGAAGACTCCATCACGCCCGAACGTTGCTTCGTTGGTAAACAACACAGAGGATGCAAATGTAGGATGCATTTGACAGTGTCCCAGGTACCACTGCGAAAACTGTGCTCTGGGTGGATAATCAACTGGTGCCAGGTTGTGGACACGATGTAAGTGAAATGGACGTAACAATTGCTCTCGAAGGACTGTTCTTACATTCGCCTCATTCGTCCCCATGTTGCTGATTAAAGGATACCGCTCCACATACTGCAAGACAGTTTCCTCAAATTGCAACGTTCTTACCGCGTGACGGCGTCACTGTCCAGGTAATCTGCTAAATGACCCGGTCTCACGCAGACGTTGGTACACAGCAGCAAAGGTCGCATGATGCGGGATACGGCGATTAGGATACTGTTGTTGATAAACCCACTGTGCAGCTCGTCCGTTGTGGTGCGCTACGTAGTATGCACAAAGCATGTCATTGTACTCACTCCAGGTGTATCGCTCCATTAGTAAACAGAGACAATGCACTTCTACACTGGTGGACAGCAGATGTCTACAACTGAAGAGCGTAATACGCCCTCTAACAACTGAAGATCGTAATACGGCCTCCACCGGTTTAAATACTCCTCATAGGAAAAAATGACATTAGGGAAAAGTGTTTGTTTTGATGTCCCCTACAACGTCCCAAAGTTTGTCGGTTTAAATACGTTTCACCCTGTAGAATACAGCTGAATTCCTCACAAATTTTGCACACTGTATCTGCTTTTACGGAAGTCATGGTGGCTGTTATTCTATTCCTCATTTCTTCTATGTCCAGAGGTAAACAGAAGATGAAAATATTTCCTTCACATATCCCCAAAAGAAAAAATCGCATTTGGTCATCTTGGAGGCCAAGAGAGCAGCACGATGTCTCTGAGTCTCGTGCTCCCTATCCAACGTTAAGGCTGAGTGTCATTGAGAAACTACGTACGTTGTTGTGCCAGTGTGGTGAAGCTCAATTCAGTTGGACAACAAAATCATTGGAGTCCTCCTAAAGTTGTGCAAAAGGCAATACTGCTGTATTTGGAGGTAGCACATTCCATTCCCTGTGCTTCACTCTAGAAGAAAGGGACCGTCCGCTGTTTCACTAGAAATGGCACAGTAACCGTTCACTTTAGATGTATCTCTTCCCTGGTCAATAATTACCAGTAGTAAAATTATATCTTTTTCCATACCCTCTAGCAGAGCCTCGCTGAAGTCAACCCGTTTCATTTTAACATCTACCCCAAGAGCTTGTACTATTTGTTAAGTCTGTACAGTTTACGGACCAAACGACGCCTTAACACTGACCAGATCCCTGCTTGCGCGGCAAGTAGACTTTCGTGAAATCCGCTCAAAAGTCTGCCGAATTCATTCCTCTATGTCATCAGGAGTGTGAGGTTGACTTGGATCCTCACCTTTCCAGAAGCACCCTGTCTCTTCAAATTGACGCTACCAACGAGAATGTGTTTGGTCGAGGCGGATCACTGCCAGAACTCCGACGAAAATCACGTCGGACCGAAATCACTAATTCACTCATGCAAACTACAGCACACAGAACGCCTTCTGTTGTGCGGTCACCTTGTTACTTCTGACCAACTGCCAAGTGAGAAGACGCAATGACTGACGCCTAACGGAGCATTTCTGAACCTTTAGACCACATCTATTCAAACAACACACATTTCATTGCTGCCACGTCCCAAGTTTCGTAATGTTTACCGTCTAATTCGGGTTACTCTTTTTGAAACAACCTGTAAGATATATCTTGCCTCCCTTCACTGTTTACTTTGTTATGGAAACTGATGCCTGCAGTTCAGTTTTAAAAACTCGGAATTCATCTCCATAACTCGGAATTGATCTCCATAGTTCCGTATGTAAATACACCTCCGAAAACAGTCTGTCACGGGGTTGAAGCTCGTTAGGGCTCGATGGTCTGCCCCAACTAACGAAGTGTTTACTTGCAATTATCGACAGGTAGGTAACATAATAGAATGGCAAATCGTGCGAACAGATTCACAATAATTTCGTTTGCAGCCGTCGACGTAACTTCACTCGTCGCAGCTGTCACGTACTTTAAATTTTCAGTTGATAATTCACCGCCTGATATCTGATTAGATTCTGTTTCCGAATGTGAAAACCCATCATTCTAAACTGCCGTCGGGTTATTACCACATAAACATGCAGTATGGTTTGTGGACCCTATTACTTATAGTAATGCGATATGTGTACAAGCAGTTTAATCACAGATAAAAAAAAAAACACTTTCTTTGAAATAACTGCAGATCACAAAGTGAAGCTACACGCCATCTTGCGGCTGTTTTACAAAATGTACAACGATTACAAAATTTTCAAAAGGCTTATTTTCTTCATTCTACAACCCTCAACGAAATGAATTTGACATCTACAGGAAGAAGAACTAGGCAGAATGAATGGTATATTGTCTTACCTTGTGTTCTAGCCGTTAATAGTGTTGTAGCCGTAAACAGTGATATAGTCTTAAGAATTTGTCAGCTTTTCCTGCTTGCGTTTTTATTTAGTTGACTAGTTTTGTAGAAGTTCCGTTCATTTATAGATAACGTTTTCTAGTTTTCAGTAATTTACAGATCAGTTATTTGCCATCTCACACTCACATAGTTGGACTGAATGGAAAAGAAACATGTTTATCAAATATTTTGAAGTAAAACTACATATACACTACGATAATTGTCTTTGTTGAAGGTCGTACCAGCAGTCGCCAATTTAACTCTCCGTTTTGCAGCAGGCGAGTGAAGTTGAAAGGTCTACGGACTGGAGTATCAAAAGATGCAAAACACTACTCTCTCGGAAAAACTGCCTGGCTCCAAATTTTCGCGGCCGTACAAGTTTGCATTATCTTAATTGTGTTATATTGTCACTGAGCAGTCGTACTTCGAGAACTTAATGATAAGCAAGCTCTAACTAACCAGAATTTGTAGTTATCTCGGTGAGACGGCCGCAATGGCGGCTGATCAGATATCGCTAAAGCTGGTTATTTCCGTCCATACAACATGACTCACCACACTTCCACTTGGAAACCTGTCCAATACATAATAATGGGATTAGTGGTAACAAATAATAAAACATGAGTCAATACTCGAATGAAAATAAGTAATTACTCTCACTTATAGGAACTTACACTGAAACTATTGACAGGTCAAGGCTATGAGTAGGAAAGGTAACGAAGAAAATAGCAAAAGAATGCCAGACAAAAGGTAGGGATTGTTTTTCAAAGATATCGTAATAAGGACTTATTCTTTAAAGCATTATGGACTAACGTTTTGCATGCCACGTTAGCCGAGAATGCCGGCATGGTAGCTCAGCGTGTTCGGTCAGAGGGCCGTGTGCCCTCTGTAATAAAGAAACTGAGTCAAGGAATCAACGATCAACTGGAACGGATGTCTTGCGACGTCCGCCCAGACTAAACCCAACGAACTATATCGAAAAAAAAAGAGAGCGCTAATGCGAAAACTGCGGGACATGGCACAAGCGAAAGATGAAGAAGAAGTTTAACATATAAGACTCTTACCACGAATGGAACAGTCCACAGTTAGTTCATTATGTTTATTCTTAGGAAAGAAAAATAATTTTGCTAGCACAGGAAAACAAGGAAAATACTGATATGTCGTTACAGGTTTATTAGGGGCAATGGTCCAGGGGAACTAATAAAGTGGTCACTTTCACTTCTCCAATTATACGGAATAATTACGATCACGTTAAACCACAGTTAAATTAGTCCACTCTACAGTCGTACACGTATCGTACTTTGTTCTTGCATTTGTCGTTAACAAGTGTAGTCAGTAGTATTGAGTACACAAATACCGAATACGTAAACATCCTTTTTTGCATTGGGGCGCCGGCAGCTGTGGCCGAGCGGTTCTAGGCGCTTCAGTCCGGAACCGCCCTGCTGTTACGGTCACAGGTTCGAATGCTGCCTCGAGCATGGATGTGTGTGATGTCCTTAGGTTAGTTAGGTTTAAGTAGTTTTACGTCTAGGGGATGATCACCTCAGATGTTAAGTCCCTTAGTGCTTAGAGCCATCTGAAGCCAATTGCATTGGGGCATCTGATAACAGGGCTGGAGGTGTCGCTCGTGAATATGCTGCTAGGTATTCGGATCGATGTGATCCATACAAAATCGAGTTTCGTCGTCTGGAGCTTGGCCTTCGACAGACAGGTTTCCTCCTCCCACCATCACTGCACTGAACCCTATTATAGTTAAAGAAAAAGTCATTCTAGAGGCTATATATCAAGAATCCCAGTGAAGTGCATGTGACGTAGCAAGCCATCTCAATGTCTGTAAACATATTGTGCGATGAATTGCTGCAACTCTAACATTATTCATTAATACAGCATCAGAAACCTGAGCACCGCTTTCTGCAGACATAATTTTGTGAATGTTACTAGCAACAGGAAACCAGAAATTCATAAAACTGCAACATGGTGCAATGAAGTTTTATTAGCACATGAAGGTATCCCCGGTATGCAGAACTTCCGCCACTGTTGTGACGTTAATCCGCACATCAAACGCGACCGTTGATATAACGCCCACTTTACCATCTGCGTACAGACCAGAATGTTGTACAGCAGAACGTTAGCTCCCTATATGACAAGACCAGCTGACTGAGCGATGATATCACGCATTTCCCACAGAAATTTTACTGAAGCTATAGAAGATATTCCACTTGATGTTCAGCAGACATCGTGGTTCCAAACTGATGATGCATCTGCACACGTTGGAAGTAATTTCTGACGGTATTTAAAATAAGCTTATCCCGGGAGATTCGTCTCTGTTTTATAGCCTACGTTTTATGACCTCCGCGTTCGTCTGACATAAATTACTCGGATTTATTCCTATGGAAACATATACAACTTCTTTCCACCAATGAATGTCGAAGAACTAGAGAAAAACGGTTCTAAGCACTATGGGACTTAACATCTGAGGTCATCGGTCCCCTAAGACTTAGAACTACTTAAACCTAACCAACGTAAGGACATCACACACATCCATGCCTGAGGCAGGATTCGAACCTGTGACCGCAGCAGCAGCGCGGTTCCGGACTGAAGCGCCTAGAACCGCTCGGTCGCAAAGGCCGGCGAAGAACTAGTAATGACCGTTAATTTTGCTCTTGTAACTGTGGATGCAGATATACTCAACGCTGCGAAGTATGATCTGGTGAGTCGTTCAATGTCTGGAGATGCAGAGACGTCGCTTTGAATATCTGCTCTGACGAATAGCTATTTTTGTAAAAGATATATTGTCACTGGTAATGTAGTCCTATTAAAAGTATGAAGAGTGGCTACTCTTCCTGAATGCAGGCGTGTTTAACATCTCTACAGTGACAAGTATTGTAGTTATATTTGTCCAATGATAGTGAACGAGATGACTACTTTAGCCCATTTTCATTTTTCGCCAACCATTTTTAGCGTGTACAGTTGCCAAATTTTTATACGCTAAAAACATGTCTCGCAAAATAGTTACATTTCGACCGTGAGCTTTCCCGCTCTTTTTCGTCCATACAATTGGCCAGAGTTCCTCCCGCACCCTACCTTAAAAAATGGGTTCTGGTGACAACGGCCACTGCCCAGCGCTTTTCTAACTCACTCAGGGATTCGTGGCCAAGGTGTTTTATAGTCGTCTTCTCTGGAACATGGCTTGTTATGATTTCGTATGAGTTAGTCGGACTGAACGATTACTTTTGTTAGAAAATCTTCAAGTTATTTCAGTTATGCGTTTGATTTCGTATGAGTTAGTCGGACTAAACGGTTACTTTTGTTAGAAAATCTTCAAGTTATTTCAGTTATGCGTTTGTATATGTTTGTAATTCTATCGCAGGGTAATTCCTATGCAGTTATTGTGAAATGAATGGACTTAAAGCTGCTTTTTGTTCTGTCCGGACAATATAAATGCCATCATCACTTGTGCCTGCTGTTAATTTGAATATGTTTACATACCTCTAACAATTAATGTCTCACAATTCGCAAAACATCATTTTCGTCAGGTCACGTATCTTAAATTAAATTTTTGGGTTGTAAGTAAGTTGTCGCTAGGCCTTGCCGCAGTGGTAACACCGGTTCCCGTCAGATCACCGAAGCTAAGCTCTGTCGCGGTGGGCTAGCACTTGGATGGGTGACCATCCCGTCTGCCGAGCGCTGTTGGCAAGCGGAGTGCACTCAGCCATTGTGCGGCAAACTGAGCAGCTACTTGATTGAGAAGTAGCGGCTGCGGTCTCGGAAACTGACATACGGCCTGGAAAGCGGTGTGCTGAACACAAGTCCCTCCATATCCGCATCCAATGACGCCTCTGATCTGAGGATGACACTGCGGCTGGTCAGTACCGTTGGGTTTTCATGGCCTGTTCGGGAGGAGTTTAGTTTAGATTAGTTTTGAAGTATGTTGGTAATCTTGGGTGACGAATTTCAGTGTCATACCCGTGTTTGGTGAGGTATGTTACTATTTATTTGGATAATCGCGTTCTCCATTCCATTTGTGGTTCTCATATCTGTTTGCGTATATTTTAGCGTATATTTTCTGGTCGTTTCCTGTGCATTGGTGCTTCATCGTAAGTGTCGCGCGATCATAACATGTAATGGAACTATCTGTTTTGTGACCGTAGGCAGCGTCAGTGATTAGACCACAGTATACTATCCGCTCTGTAGGAACCCACTTTTATGTTATTGGTTTTATTAAATTTTGTGGGAAGTCTCTAATATCGAATTCTCTCCCATGGTAATTCATCTCCTTTATCTTTGGTCTGTATAGTTTCATCGTATTGCGGTAACGTCCTAAAGTTCCTAGAACCTGTGTAGGTGTTTGAGTGTCTGTATGGAAATAGGTTTATTCACCTCTTATGAATTTTCCTAGTTTATCATATCCACTTCCCAGCAAGTCACGTAATCCAGCACTTCTGATGAGTCTTAGCAGCGTGCAGTCATGACCAATGTTAATGGACCACTTTATTTGTAATTTCGATTGCTAAATATTTGATGTGCTTTGTGTGTGTTTTCAGATTATCGTGATAAACGACTATTTTGATCGAAACTGAGTTGCAAATTATACAGAAACGTCACAAACCTCCTACATGCTACAAGTTCACCATAGTAGTCAGCAATTCTTGCCAAGAGATACCGTGATGTAATATGAAATTTTCACTACGTTGAATAAAACAGATTGTTTGATGCATTACCCGTCACTGTGTGTCCGTGCCGTATCCACACCATTCTCCGACTCCGCAGTCTACACTTAGGACTTAATAAATAATGTATGCCACCAGGAACCGACGGCGGTGCACACACGGAACATGCGTGTGGTATGGAACAAATCAGTATACTACCAGCTTCTCCCTTCCGATCCCAGGGTGAGTAGAAGGTCCATGGTTGAACGGCAAAAACTGCGTCTGCTAAGGGAATGGCAAAACAGACAACGAAGTTGTAGAGAATATACTTCGAAAAGGAAGTAGCAGGTTTTGTAATATTCACATAGTAGTCGAATACCCGTTGCAAGTACTACTAATTTCGATTGCAATTGGCCCAGATAGGCACCTATCTGGATCAATTGAAATCGAAATGAGTAGACCACTTGCAACACGTAAATAATTATTGTGTGGACATTAGTTTTCATGCATATTTCAGACATGTACGATCAATAACTGTTTGTTAAACGTTAACAAATTGTAGTTGTAGGCCATGTATCGTTTATTACAGCATGGTTGTGCAGGTCAAAAATAGGAACTAAAAAACAGAACGTAGACCTGGAATGGAAATCTCGAAATGGGAATATGGCACTAGATACAATGAAGAAGATGCTCAGACGGTTCTCAGAGCGTTCAGGTTCGTGGATCAGTAATGAAACTAGTATATGTTTTCATATTCAAGAGACAGTGAATATATATTTAATATTTTTCTAGACTGCACTAGTCAACAATAATTAAAAATTTTTACAAGGTAGTAACTATCTTTTTACTTTCGTGGAAAAATCTGTAGAGTTTCATGGCAGCTACTAAAGTATATCTACTAACAAGAAAGTTCAGTATTTTATTGGTAGCTCAAACTATTGCCCTTTATCCTGACCCGCAGTTTTCTCCAAGTGCTCGAGTGCCAAATATTCTCATTGAGGCTGTTATATGGCCGAAGATATTAATTCTTATATATAGATTAAATGTTAACTTGAGCTCCTAAAAAGGTGACCCTTAGCTATCTTGTGCCAAAGCAACTGTGTCTAAGGGAAAGGCAACTGGTATGATTTCCACAAAGAGGTAACCAGTCTATGTATATATCCTATTATCATTTTCTGTCGTCTGCTTTATAATATCTCCAGAACATTTAGTATATTAATTCTAATAAAGTGTTAACGTTTCTGTGAAATAAGGGATGAACAAATATTATTGATGTCGTGCAGCCCGCATAACATAAGTGTCATGCATTCCTTCTTCGTGACAATTCTCGGCCGCACTCTGCAGAGAAACGAAGATGCTCCTGCAGCGTTGTCGATGGGATGCGTTTGGTCGCACAAAATAAAGCTCCGCTGGCTTTGAAGGCAACGTTTTGCCTCAGACAACAAGCTGTAGACCAGTGTAGAGAATTGGTTGTAGCACAAGCGGCTGCCTTTTGTGATAAGGACATTGGAATATTGCTACAACGCTGCGACAGATGTCAAAGTTGGACCGGGGACTGTGTAGAGAAGCATCAAATTATTGCAAATAAAACATTTTTCATTTTCCCAGAAGTTTTCAATTCGCGACCGAATGGACCTCTCTTTCTGTGTAGAATGGTGAATTTTGAATGTACTGCATTCTTGATTCATACCAGAGCAGAGATAATTATTTTTGTTTCTAGGAGTTTTCTTAAAATCAGCGGAGAAAACGGAAAAGGCCTCCATTTCGCCCTCCGCACGTACCTGGCCCTAACGACCATTAGGAAAACAAATTTTCACGAGAAGTTATTACAAGTTTGTTACTGTGCCATCTTTAATGTGGGAAAAGTGTTTACATATTTAAACAGCACTTACTAATCCTCGGCACTGTCGTAAAAATTAATATTTTTATGCCATATTTCCATGTGTACAGCGTTCTACATTTTTCTGTTCTCCTTCCGACCTTTTTTAAAAGTTTCGTTGCCACTAAGACGAGAGCCAACTGGTTTTGGTACTTCGCCAGATTTCGTTGACTTGAAAACTGAAGTGAAACTTTGCTTAAAGTGGATTAGCATTTTTACATATAACCACAGCAACGCAGGACTGTAGCAGAATGTCACAACCACGTGAACTTGAGATATAATTTTTCTTACTAGTGTGTGTTGGAATGTGTAATGGCATTTATGGACTGATTAGTGGCTCAATTAGCGAGTGAGTCACAAAAAGTTATAGTGAAGGACACTAACAACTAATTAGCGTTGTGGAGAATGGTTTAAAGTGAACACAGAGTCTTGAAGGACGGTGTTGTACGACAGAGAAGCAATGACGTTAGTGATACTAATTGATGATGTGTCGAGAGGTAGATACTGTAGCAAAACGAGTTGAAAATTAATCATGTGCGTGGAGTGTAACTCAAAGTGAGGCTGTTGAAGTGGCTGTGTGTTCCATGTTCCACTCTTAGACAAGAAAGAATGCCATTATAAAAGGACATTTATACAAACTGTGATGAGGAAGGAAGAACATGTGGCGCAGGGTCATATGTAACAGAATAGTACGTCGAATTTGGTGTGATACGTAACCTTTAAACTATCGTATATTTGTTCAAACAGAAGTTGAGTGAGCGTTCCGTAGAAGCGAAATCGGTGCCTTCCTGAATTTCATTTCTCAAAAATGGTTCAAATGGCTCTGACCACTATGGGACTTAACATCTGAGGTCATCTGTCCCCTATAACTTAGAACTACTTAAACCTAACTAACCTAAGGACATCACACACATCCATGCCCGAGGCAGGATTCGAACCTGCGACCGTAGCAGTGGCGCGGTTCGGGACTGAAGCGCCTAGAACCGGTCGGCCACCTCGGCCGGCTTGAATTTCATATCTATCCGAACTGAAACTCCTCCGGTAAACTATGCTACATATATTTGGTTTTCAGAAACTGCAAAAAGGCAGCAATCGTAGTGCTTACACTGGCCATCCGTAATCTGAAGATCAAATTTCGTTAGACACTGCTTGACAAAAAAAGTGAGAACGGGAGAAAACGAAACTACACTGGCTGAAAGATTATACGATATTACAGTAATTGGGGAGGTCTTTGCAGTATAAGTCCATTCAGCAGTGTGACGTTACGTCTCTCCTGGAGTGGATGCCTGCGCTGACTGTGCTGTGAGAGCTATCATCAAACTATATCGTCCTCTCCTCCGTGATGGCACTGTGACAGAGTTGGCATCTGAAATGGACACACTGGGGATCTCGCCCGCTACAGGTGTACATCAGCATCACACAGACAGTTCGTACAGAGATGTACTAAGTGAGGACAACCGTTTTCCCGTCAAAAAATTAAGCAAATATATATTGGCGCATGACAGCAAATGCAGGATGTCCGCGGCTTACCCTGTACCACGTCCGACCCTGGTAGCTGAGTGGTCAGCGCGACGGGATACCTTACGTAACGGCCCGGGTTTGATTCCCGCCTGGGAACTGGGTGTAGTGTTGACCTTATCATCGTCATTTCATCGCCATCGACACGCAAGTCGCCGAAGTGGTGTCAACTTGAAAGACTGGCACCAGGCGAACGGTCATCCGACGGGAGGCCCTAGCCACATGTTATTTCCATCTTTACCGTGTACCATTGGAGTTCTCTCTCTCATTACTACTTGTCACCTAGCCACATACCCTATGGCACCCCACACATCACGCCAGGAGTAACACATCTCCAAAACATTGGAAGAATGGACATGTATGCACAACCGAAGGCACTTCGCATCGTAGTTCAGAATAACACAGGCACTACAATATCATTTTTATCCTCCGACACCGGACAAGCGACTTCCAAGTAGAATGTCTCGTCTGTACGGGAATATACACTACTAGCCATTAAAATTGCAACACCACGAAGCTGACGTGCTACAGACGCGAAATTTAACCGACAGGAAGAAGACGCTGTGATATGCAAACGATTAGCTTTTCGGAGCATTCACACGAGGTTGGCGCCGGTGGGGACACCTACACCGTGCTGACGTGAGGAAAGTTTACAGCCGATTTCTCATACACAAACAGCAGTTGACCGGGGTTGCCTAGTGAAACGTGGTTGTGATGCCTCGTGTAAGGAGGCGAAATGCGTACCATCACGTTTCCGACTTTGATAAAGGTCGGATTGTGGCCTATCGCGATTGCGGTTTATCGTATCGCGACATTGCTGCTCGCGTTGATCGAGATCCAATGACTGTTAGCAGAATACAGAATCGGTGGATTCAGGAGGGTAATACGGAACGCCGTGCTGGATCCCAACGGCCTCGTATCACTAGCAGTCGAGATGACAGGCATCTTATCTGCATGGCTGTAACGGTTCGGGCAGCCACGTCTTGATCCCTGAGTCAACAGATGGGGACGTTTGCAAGACAACAACCATCTGCACGAACAGTTCGACGACGTTTGCAGCAGCATGGACTACCAGCTCGGAGACCATGGCTGCGGTTACCCTTGACGCTGCATCACAGACAGGAGCGCCTGCGATGATGTGCTCAACGGCGAACCTCGGTGAACGAATGGCAAAACGTCATTTTTTCGGATGAATCCAGGTTCTGTTTACAGCATCATGATGACTGCATCCGTATTTGGCGACAGGGCGGTGAACGCACATTGGAAGCCTGTATTCGTCATCGCCATACTGGCGTGTCACCCGGCGTGATAGTATGGGATGCGACTGGTTACCCGTCTCGGTCACCTCTTGTTCGCATTGACGGCACTTTCAACAGTGGACGTTACATTTCAGATGTGTTACGACCCGTGGCTCTACCCTTCATTCGACCCCTGCGAAACCCTACATTTCAGCAGGATAATGCACGACTACATGTTGCAGGTCCTGTTCGGGCTTTCTGGATACAGAGAATGTTCGACTGCTGCCCTCTCCAGCACGTTCTACAGATCTCTCACCAATTGAAAACGTCTGGTCAATGGTGGCCGAGCAACTGGCACGTCACATTACGCCAGTCACTACTCTTGATGAACTTTGATATCGTGTTGAAGCTGCATGGACAGCTGTACCTGCACTCGCCATCCAAGCTCTGTTTGACTCAATGCCCAGGCGTATCAAGGCCGTTATTACGGCCAGAGGTGGTTGTTCTGGGTACTGATTTCTCAGAATCTATGCACCCAAATTGCGTGAAAATGTAATCACTTGTCAGTTCTAGTATAATATATTTGTCCAATGAATACCCGTTTATCACCTGCATTTCTTCTTGGTGTAGCAATTTTAATGGCCAGTAACGTACATAATGGATGTTCGAGTACAGGTTGTCGACAGATGGTTGACGACATACGGAAATTTGGGCTGGTCCTGAGTCGTGCACGGATAGCCAAATGGTAAGGCGACCTCTCGCGACGACACTGTCACATCCGAATGACTCCCAGTTCTAGATATTGCGCGGTTCGATCAACCGATCTGTTGGAGTCCCACTACGAGTCCCCCAGTCTGGCGCAAATTTTCACTGTCGTCGCTCCATCTACAGCTGATGTTTGTCCATAATCACAATTGTGGTTAAATTTAACACAATTCATTAGCAATCCATGCCTCTTGGTCACGGCCCATTACAAAAGCAGCCGTTTGTGTTGTGGTGCTAACGATAGCCTGCATATGGCACCGTAATCCCCTGTTCCGGCTGTTAGTCCCCGGCCGATGGTGAAGGACGAAAGAAAATGTTTCACTGAGTGCAGTACTATTTTTCGGATGGCCAGAGTAATTGGGGAGGGGTTACGATGTGTGTGGTGCGCAATACGGCGAATTTCCCTTTGGCGATCTGGCGTTGTCGACCGGAATGTTGACAAAAAGTGTGCTTGTCCTCACTTTCCCAGGCCGTCCAACATCGTGACACTGTCACATCCGAATGCCTCCCAGTTCTAGATACTGCGCGGTTAGGTCAACCGACCTGTTGGAGTCCCGTAACGAGTCCCCATTCGAATTCTGTCACATGACGATGATGTCGTCTAACACGAGGACGCGGCATCTCCGTGCCATTTATGATACGTTAGAGATTCTGAAGAACTCCACATCAATACACTGTGTTTACTGTTCTTAACAGTTTCTGAGGAGACTAAAAAAAGACGGTGGGGAACAAGACAAATTCAGATGATGAAATGAAACTTTGTATCCAATGTTTTGTATAATTATGAACGTTTTCTCACACAAGATGTTCAAAAAGTCAACAGCCAACTCCAGTTCATTTTGCAGCAGTTGCACACAGCTTCTGCGTTACTATAGTTGAATTCTTTTATCTTGGCGGTTCGCGCATGCCCGCCCTGACGCGGGAGATTGCTGCGTTGCCAGTTGTACGCCGCAAGAGAAGCAGAGCCATTGTATAGTATAGTTCGTAAACTTACGTTTAGGAGGGAGCGCGTAGTTTATGAAGTAAAGCCACCAAGGCCGCATTAACCCTTTCGCTGCTACAGAGATGTGCTTCCCGCATTCCGCGATTGCGCGATTTTATCATCATTGCACTGTTAGCATGTACAGTCACATGGTGTTTCGAGTGATTTGACACACGTACCATTCGATTTCACAAAAACTATTTGGCCTAAAAATTTTATTTTTACACATCTTCTTGATTGATACCTTCCCCCCATAAATGACTTAATTTTGTTTCGAAGTTGAACGCAGTTATTGTGCAGCATTAGATGTAGTAAATCATTGCAAAGTTTGCAGAGGTAAAAGTCCATAGCGTATACTTTCCATATGGTCGATTTTAGTTGCCACTAGAAATTTCAAAAATTACATTCAAACGAATAAAATTCATCAAGTAAGACACTTCGATATTGTTTTTAAATAAAGAAAATATCAAGCACTGAACAAGGATCGAGCTTAGAAACTTTCGCTCGGCAGCCCTACACTATAACCATTACGCTAACACAGCTCACCATTCAATTTGCCTGCCGCAGGACTTTAAAATGTCACGCAAAATACCGACAAACACTGTTGGTATGACTATGAATTACTCACGTTTCGTCGAAGTACAATAGGAAATAAACAATTACCGCTGTTCTTTATTACGAAAAAGCGGTTAGTGAGAATGGTACAAACACCTTTCCTTGTCATCACCTGAATTAGGAGGCTTATTGCTTGTTTGGTTTAATCAATTAATAGAATATGAAGCAATTGGTGTAAAGAATGCTTTTTACAAACGTTCTATAAAAGAAAATCTGCTATCAAGACACTGCTTTCGTTCAATCACTTTATTTATGACTGAAAGTTTCTAAAACTGAAAGCACTCGTCCGTGCTCTGCACTGCAGTCGAACTCTGGCAACGTCGTTCTCTGTTCATTGGCTGACTGTGTTTTGTGATGTCAGATGCGCAGAATGAACCTAAACTCGGCCGCCGTCATAAATGACGCGCACTTTAGTGCGAGCTCAATCATACAGCGTCTCCCACTGCTAAAACCGGAGACAAATATCATGTCCCATACTCCACGATGTGATGGCCTTTGTCATTTTCAATACACTGATCGGTACTTTTTTTACTGTAAACGTAACAATACTGTATTACACTGGGTATCCACTGTAGTGTTTAGACATGAGACAGACAACGTGTACACCTGCAGGACTTAACGCCCCACTATGCGGAGTTGAAAAGCACACTGAAATTAAAAGTAAAGTCAACACTACGTGGCCTAATGTCGCTTTCGTTGTAGTCGCATCCGAGTGCTGCTGAAGGCTGACGCTCGCGATTTACAAACAACGGACTGTAGGATACGGTTGAGAACCTTTCTGTTCAGAATCACCAATACTACCAGCCATGAACGCATATACCTTTCCTCCATAGTCACCCTGTTTCCCTAGCAGGCGTACTAAAAACACCCATCTCGGGTAACACTACCGCACTATAATGACCGTTTTTTTCACAGAGAACTGTACATCTAATAAAAGAAGTTGTTTAAATGGCTCTGAGCACTATGGGACTTAACTTCTGAGATCATCAGTCCCCCAGAAATTAGAACTACTTAAACCTAACTAACCTAACGACATCACACACATCCAAGCCCGAGGCAGGATTCGAACCTGCGACCGTAGCGGTCGCGCGGTTGCAGACTGTAGCGCCAAGAACCGCTCGGCCACTCCGGCCGGCTGTACATCTAATAATTTGTATATCTACCGATACGTCACATTGATGTTTGGCCATGTCTTTTGAATTCTTCCCTTTTTGTCGTGATTTTTATTTTATTTGCATTCACAAAGGCTACATTACCTGAACAGTCCTTATATTTACGTAATAGTTTTTTATCGTATGTGTATGAAAGTTGATGCTCCTTGGCTTCCAGAACCGCCAGTATTGTTTGCAGTCACCAATAAAGTCTTTTAATAGGTGATACGTAACAATTTTACTACCAGATGCACTTTACACTTATGAAAATTTTCATGCATTCGAAGCTGTGCAACTTTGTAGGATTATGTGTTTTTTTTTTTTTTAATTCAGTTTCGCGCAAAGTAAATTTTAACAGTGGAAAGTCATTTCTATCAGTACATAAAGGAGAAAATATAAACAACTCAGTCAATAGTCAACAGGAATAACAACCTGTGAGGTGTCAGGCAAATCCAACACCTTCCATGCAAAACCTGACTTGATAAGCAAATCCAGCAGTATGTCACATAGCTCCGAATAAATCGTGACATTAAATTAACCAAAGTAATACGAGTAACGAGTGAGCAAATGGAATACCACAGACTAACACAAGAATGCGTAAATGCATTTCATACCTTCCCACCGTGAGACAGACGCAGTTCCGAGGGGAGAAACGAGAACAGAAGCCGAGAGCGGAACCGTGTTAAGGTAGAAGGCCCTACGATAAGGGATGGACACCCACGTCGCCAGCCAACCACCAGGACCACCCCCAGCCTATGTTAAAAGATAGAGCCCTCCAGAAGAACAGTATAGATCTTACGATAGCACTAAAAGGGCCACACCAGCTGCAAGTTTTAGCGTGAGCCTTTTTCGCGTCTCTGTTACGTTGCAGACGTTGAAAACATTGCCCCACCACGAAAAGTATAAGGTTTACCATTGGATAGACAGAATTTTTGTAGGCGGAGCTTAAGGTTAACATTGAGACCCTGATTGGTCAGATGAAAACACAGCCAGATAGTTTTTTTTAAACCAACTTCGGTAAATTGTAGTAAGGAGAAGTTAGGAGAGAGTTGCTTCCGAGACCGCGAGCTGCCGCCCCCTAACATTGCCTAACCAACGACAAGGTAATGAACGCACGTGATGCCGCATAACAGCGCATAAAGCTTCACTCAGAACTGCAGAAGTCTCATCTGTTACACAGCCTTTTTGCATAATACTAGTGTCGATCGTCAATTAAAAAGCTCATGGTGTTCACATTTGCCACTTGTAGTAAAGATCTGAAACGCGATTATTTTTCTGTTATATAATTATTGAGAAGCCACATCAGCCACTGTAATTTACGACATGTTAGATAAGTAATTAAAGATAATTGAGGGTCACTGAAGACCAGTTTGATAGTTTTCTCTTTTGTGAAACTTAATTAAAACCTAGATTATAGATGTGATATGGCATAGGTCATCCTTCGATCCATTGTAGAACTTGGAAACCCACTCAGGGAATATTCGTTCACATTTTTGTTGAACGCAGTTGGTTTTTTTTCATCCTGTATTAAAACATTTCCTTTTATCAATAGTGCAATTTATAAACAATGTTTTTTGAGTAGAATAAAATTTCCAATGGTAAACTTAGCTGCTTTTTCGACGTTATTTTACCAGCTAACTAAAAACAGGAAAGCCTTGAAACCCTTCCACTAAATTTAGTTAGTATTAAGATTCTTTTCCAGGGAGTGCAGTGGAGCTGACGCTGAAATCATTAAGTATTTGGTTATATCATTGCTAGTCCCACTGAACTCTTCTGAACTCCACATGTCATGTGTGGTCTGGCGTCTCCTTACCAGCAACAGGTCCCAGGTTCAAACTAGTCAATTCCCTAAAAAACACGCTCAGAGCGTCGTTGCGCGAAAGTGGTAGGGAGACACGATTTAGAACAAACAGACACCATGCAGAATGTTAGAGAATGGCGACCCTGCCAGGATGGTAAAATACCATGATTGAAGGTCGACCACATGCCTAACTAGGTCAGAAAAATATCCTGTTGAAAAATTTTCGTAATAAAATTTTTTTTTTGAAAGTTATAAACAGTCGAAAACAGTAACTACAGCGATAGATAGTAAGAAAGTATTCAATAGAACGTGAGACATTCTAGCAGAGACAATAGCATAATTAAGTTATGAATTTTAATATTGTTAGAATTAAATTTTCCCTCCAATGCAAGCGCGCAGGTGGCGGTTACATCGTTGACAAGTTGGTTCTGACCCAACAAGTAAGTGAATGGAATATCAGTCTTGGGTATAATAAGTGTCAAGTCGTGTGAACAAAATGTTTATGAAACGCCTAAGATCGTATGAGCGCATGTTGACGCGAAGTAGGGCGTGAATTGCTTTTAAAACAGAAAATAAGGGATTCGGAAAGGTTAGCATTGGCAGATCGAGACCTTGACTGAATTGAGGTAGAGACCCAACATGAAGATGGACAGAGAATAGAGGACAGTACAACAGGCGATGCAGTATCGCGAGATATAGGACAGATAACGCATCATAACGAGGATAATACGCGCCAAGGCACAGAAAACCTAAGTCAGCATACGATAGAGGAGCAGGAAAGTAGAGGGACAGCCGATGAGGATTCTAACTTGCGTCTTGAATACGTAGAACCCATAGTACAAGTTATCAGAGCTCCCTCACCACACAGTACAAGGAATTCGAGCAGAAACGTGTCACCGCACAGTTCAATGCAATCGGTTGCAAGCCAACACTTGGGCGAGAACACAGAGCGTAGGACGTCGGAAGAAAACGCAATAGGACCCACCAATCTGGCAGAATTATTACAATTAATGATGGAAACCATGACAAGACAAAATAAAGAAATTGCGAACCAAATTAAAATTTAGAATGCAGAAACGACGAACCAAATTCCCGAAACCACGAGACAAATGCGTGATATTAAAGAACAAAACAGGTGTAACTGAATTTATTATTGAAGACGAGGCAAAAGAATCTCGAGAAGTGATAGGAAACTTAGTAACAGGTCACAATCAATTGAGAACAGTCATTGACAATGTACAAGCGGATGAACAAACATTGCGTAATGACACTCAGGACGAGATCAAAACATTACGTAACAACACCCAGAGAGAAGTCAAGAAACTAGAGAAACAGATAAACGTAATTACTAGACAAGCAGCAGGTACAGCGCGTGAAATTGTTGAAAACAGTGTGTCACACAAACGTATCACAAAAGCAGCGCTGAAAAGATATGATAACCGCATAGTCAAAATAGAAACGCAAACGAAGCAACAATTTCAGAAATTGCGAACAGAGTTGTTGCAAACCATTGAAGAGCGTAGTGAACAGGATCGAACAAGCACTGAGTCTGCAACCACATCCGTATCTGTAACAGCACCGGAAAAACAAGCAATTAACGAAGATATCATGCATTTGCGATTCCAATCACAGGCGCAAAATAACATACATGAAATCAGACAGACTGCACCGCAACAAACACGTTTCGAATTTCTTGATTAACAAACGGCACCACAAACACATGCAGAGCCACAAATGTATGTTTCAAGACAGTCTGGATCGTGCAATGATGCGGCAAGGTTAGCCAGACAAGATACCGAACCAATACGTGACAACGGAAAGCCAGGTTGCGAAGAGTACAGTGCAATGCATTCACCTACACGTTCACAACCGATGGAAGAAAATTATTGCGTACCACTCCAAAGATACTACGCAAGGGTACGCGAAAGTTACAGTGGACAATATCCAATGGATCTACCACAACCGGAAAGAACGACGGAATAAATGATCAGAAACAAAAGTGGCGAAGAATCGCGAAATTCATATGGAACTATGACGAAGTACGACAACGATCATTTCCTCACAGTCAGAAAATTTCAACACTTTCGAGAAGAAAACTCATTACATCCACGAACTTTTATTGATCAATTCCGAGTAGGATTACCAGAACACTGGGCGCTAGCACACAAATTAGACTTTATATGGGCACACATGTCAGGAACAGTCGCAGAAACCATGTAGAATGTCGCAGCGACATGCCGATCGTACGAAGATTTCAGAGAGAAGTTTCTCTCACGATATTGGTCCAGCGAAGCACAGAACAGAGTGAAGTATGAGTTATTACAGAACCCATATTTTGAAAATTCAGTAGAGAAGAGTCCCGTGAAATTAGTCGAAGTAATGGCAAAGAAAAATCAATGCTTAGATGTACCATACAGTGACGGAGAGTTGATTAAATTACGCGCAATGAAGTTACCATTGAAATACCAGCAATCATTAGTAAGTCGCGGAGGCAATGACGTCGAAGCATTTAAAGGTATTCTAATGGAACTAGAGTTCATATTTTCGGAAGATGACGCAAGAAAAAGACGAAGCGCAAATGAAAACGAAAGCAAAAAGCAGTGAAATCCACAAGACACAGTACGAAGAAACAATAATTACGAACCACGTGATAACATCGCACCAAGAAACGACAATAGATTTCAACAAAGAACCGGTTATGGATTTAGAAGAGAATATGGCAATAACTATAATTCACCCAGGAACGGCAACAACTATTACAGAGGGAATAACGACAACCGGAACGGGTATTGGAGAACCAATTGACCGACAAATTATCAACAAAGAAACCACTATCAACAAGCTGAACAAGAAAAGAGAATAAAGATAGAAGAGGTGGAGGTAAGACCACCAAACCCCGATAAACATTCGAATTGACAGCTAAGCGCCCATGCCAAAGAGAATGACACACCGACCCAGGACAATTGCAGCACCCTGAACAAGGAAGTAAATACCTTATCACGAGAAGAGAAGAAGGAAGAAACAAATCCGCAGGGACCAGATGAAAACGAAGACAAGAAAATAACGATGTCGTGTTGGGACGAAATTAATTGGGAGAATACTGACAAGGAAGATGAATTACCAGAGGCATGCACAACGAATGTAGGAGGAAAGGACGAAGTAATGAGTATTGCAGAGCTATTTGAGATAGAAACCAGGGAAAGCGAATTCAATGAGGATAATGTGCAGTCGACAGAAGTTGAAAATAAGTTACTAGTGGGCACACAACCCAACGTATATAGTGAAGGAAGTTATGAAGCGATAATTAGAGCATTTAAATGCGATTATGTGGAAGTAGCGACGAAGAAGGAGAAGATAGACAAGGATAAGGAAAAAGTAGAGGATGTTGAAGAAAGCGTAAAGGAAGGAAGAAAGAGAGGAGAGGAAATACAAGAGAGAGAAGTTGCAGTCGAAGCTTATCCTACAGAAAATTAGAATTCACAGGGGAAAGTCCTGAAAAGACTCATGTATGATTCAGTGGAGGATTCGATGATGCAAGAAAAAGAAGAAAAGAACCAACCCTTTCAAATTCAACCAATTTTGAAGGCCATGGTAGAGCATATCCCAGTCAATATTGTAATTGATAGCAGAAGTGAACTGACCGCGATCTCAGAAAATTTATTCATGCAGTGTAATGCCAATGAGGAATTGCCAGTTCTGAAAACACGTAAGATTAAAGTAATAGGTCCTATTTGAAACAATGCTGCGGAAGTTACGAGACAAACAAGGTTAACTCTTTCGTGTCAAGGTCAAAAGATCGAAACCAACTGCGTGATTTTACCTAAACTAACTGTAGATTTGATTATAGGTGCAGATTTTTTAAATGAGAGACGAGCGATAATAGATATGGGGCAAAGTAGCGTAACATTCGGGAATATCACACTTCTATTTGAGCAAAAGCAAAAATTAGAAGAAATACCAGTTATAAACAAACAATTAAGAACGGTGCGAGATAAAGAGGATGAAGAATTAGAATGGTATGCACGAAAGGGGGAATCGCCTCACATGTTAGAAGTCCATAAAGAAATCGACGAAAAATTGCAAGAAGTTCAAGGTGTTCCGGAACACAGTAAAAGAGAATTAGAGGGTATTTTACGAGATAAAGCAGAGGTATTTTTACCTAAGACTGGCAGTATTAAACACTTTCAGTACAAGTTTGAAGTAAAACAGCACAAACCATTTAGAGTGCCACCCTATACAATCCCATTAAGCTACAGGAATAAAGTATTCCAGGAGATATCTAAAATGTTAGATGATGTTATTATTGAACCAGCTACCTCCACATATATCAGCCCGCTCCATATTGTACAAAAACGAAATGGGAGCATCAGGTTAGTGCTTGATTACAGACAGATCAACACAATCATAATCACTGAGACAGATCGGCCAGAAAAATTAGAGGAATTGATACAAAACTTCCACAGTGCTAAGATTTTTTCATCAATTGATTTACGGAGTAGTTTCTGGCAAATAGAATTGGCCCCAGAATGTAGAAAATTTACAGCATTTATCGTATTCGGTAAATGTTACCAATTTATACGATTGCCATTTGGTTTAAACATATCATCAGCAGCGTTTATTAGGGGATTTAATTCTATACTCAGTCCTGAAATTTTACAAAAAATTACTTGTTATGTTGATGATGTGATTATAGCAGAACCCTCTTGGGAACATCACAACGACACATTAAATCAGTTTTTACAGATCATGAAAGAGCAATGGGTCACAGTATATATCACAAAATCCAAATTTGGAAGGCGTGAGGTCAAATTTCTAGGACACATAATATCAGAGAAAGGGGTAATGCCTGTCCCAGAAAAACTAACGGCAATTAAAGAATTCTGTACTCCATGTAATAAGAAAACTCTCAGAGGATTTCTAGGTCTCACCGGATGCTATAAAAAATTTTATTTGGATCGACTCTCTCGCAACACCACTCCTATGTGCATTGACTGGAAAAAACACGCTATGGGTACGGGATCAACAAGCCAATGAAGAATTTTTAAAAGTGAAAAACTCACTAACAACAGCACCGATTTTAGCACATCCTGATCTAACACAAAATTTTTGTATAGCCACTGATAGCGCGAAAACAGGTTTAAGAGTTATTTTATTCCAAGAATACGAACAGGCAGGGCTAAGATCATATAGAACAGTTGCATTTGCCAATCGTGTACTCATAAAAAGCAAGAAAAACTATTCAGTCACGGAGCTGGAAGCATTGGCCATTGTATGGGGCTTCCAGCGTTTTCGATACTTCCTTTTCGGAAGAAAAACAAGTCGGCAAGACTCAGCGGAGCAGCGCCTCTGAGGAAGTCCAGCGCAGTTCTGGACGAAACGTAAGGAGCAGAAAAGTTATTGGACCACGACCTCACATCCTGGAAAGTATATCAACAGCCTATACACTGACCACAAAGCATTAGAATTTCTGTTATCCGCCAGACTAAGTCATTGGGAGGTTAGTCAGATGGATGCTAATACTACAAGAATTTGACTTCACTATTACACACATACCAGGACCAGCGAATGTATTAGCAGATTCTTTATCACGATGTCCATAGGGTGCATCCAATAACATAGGTTTGGAAGCAGCAGAAGACCAGTTTACAATGTACTATATGAAACAAGTACCTTTCGAAAACTACATTACGACAGCATTGAAAAACATAGGCAAAGAACAGGACAAGGATCCCGAAATACTAGGAATCAAACACAAGTGGAGAAGTAAGGATTTTCCAAACATTAGACAGCACTATCTCGTAAAAAAAAATGTTTTATTTTTTAGGCGAAATGTTGCAACGAATGAATGGTTAATTTATATCCCAGATGAACTAATTAATAAGTACATATGGTATACACATTTAAGTAATGGCCACTTTGGACCAAGGAAATGCTTTTTAAAAATAAAACAGCCATGTTTCTAATATGGAAAGACGAATTAGAACAGTACTAGTCAAATGCAAAAAATATATGAGGGCTAAACACGTCACTTTCCAAACGAAACCACCTATGTTTCCAATAATCCCTAAAAAAATTAAAACAAATAGCTGCAACAGATTTGATGGGGCCCCTCCCACGCACAAAAATTGGATATATTTTCATATTTGTCGTTTTGGAACTTACTTCTAAATATGTTACCTTGACACCATTAAACAGGCAACAGGTCTTACTATAAGTAAAGCATTTAGACAAGATATTCTCAGACAAGTAGGTCGAATGGAACGAATAATTTCGGATAATGGCCCACAATACAAACCAGTGCAATGGCAGAACAAGTTAAAACGACACAAAATAAAACCCATCTACATATCTAAGTACAAACCTAGCGTAAATCCAGCAGAACGATCTATGAACGACATAGGCACTTAATGCCGATTATATGGAGGCAAAATACACAACACTTGGGATATATACCTTAAAGATTTTCAAGAAGTAATAAATGAAATGCCAAATAGCACTACACTATTACCTCCAGTTACTGTACTTAAAAATATTGAACCCCCAAACATAACCAGAGAAAATGTTAGATTTCCTATTGTACCACGTATATAGCACAAACAAGTCATAGCAACAGCACTCTCCAACATCAGAAAGGCAGCCATTAAAAGAAAAGAAAGAGGAGATAGAACAGCAATTAAAAGAACATTCTCAGTAGGCCAGAAAGTATTTGTAAAAACACACCATCTCTCCAGCAAACAGAAATACATAATACATAAGTTTTACACCGTATACAAAGGACCTGTCATAATTAGCCGAATTTCTCATGAAAATGCTGTGGAACTAATGAATCCAAAAACAGGTAAAACCTTAGGCCTTCACCATGTGAGCCATATCAAAAAGTTTGAAGATTAATTTTATTACTGGTAAATAATCAGCACAATATTTCAAGATTATGTTGCAGATAAGATCGTCAGGAAAAAGAAGAATGAAGAGAGAGGAAGGTGGGAAAAAGAAAGTAGTTTCAATAAAAATAAAAACTAAATAACACCAATAGTACCATAGATTAAGGTGAAGGGATAAAGCGTAGATCATCTAACAGCATGAAATACTAAAATGCTATACACCACAACACTACACAAAAGTAAAAACCGAATTTGAGGATTCTTGTAGAAGTTAAGACTCAAAATATCTTAGAACTGTAACATGGAAAGGGCGCCAAAATTTGTAAAGCTTTTCAAAAAGGCGTAAAACAATGTAGGTACTAGACATATGTTAGATGAATATAAGTAAAAGTTTTTGTAAGAACCATTGTAAAAATCCCAGCAAAAAACCAGCAACGACCCACAAGTTGCAACCAGAGAAGTATCAAGAAAGGAAAGGACATAATTAGCAAGACATGATTCCTACAAGGCAGAAGTGTCGAGAGAAGGGAAAGGACAGTGAGACCAACAAAGTGCAGTTGTAAATCTACTGCTGAAGGGACAGACAAGCAAACACCAGACTTTCACCGCTCGTAAACCCTGGGACACCCAGACTCAGCGGAGTGAGCAAAAAACGGCCCGACGAGAAGACCGCTTGGGCAAGCCACCACTGGCAAAAAAATATGTGTAAAAGTCACACTACTGCTATTAAACCGCACGCTAATGCACGAAACTGAAGAAAACTTCCTAAAGTAGAAATGACATATCGAAACAATTTATCAAACTGTTACTAAGTGGAGAACTTCAAAGCGACTAGTTATCGATAAATATTCCATATCCTGCCCAGAGATGAACCAAGAATCAAATAAGAAGCAGAGAAAAGCAGGAAGAACAGAAGTTGAAGATTCGCAAGATTGAGACCAAGAAAGAAGATGGGTGAAGAATAGACGACATACCTTCCCAAATCCCTATCCTATTGTAATCTAGTCGTCTGTGAAGTATCACAACGAAAAACGACCGCTTTCAACGACACATAACGATGACTTTCACACATATAAAGCCAGTAAACGACGAGATTGTCCACTCACAGTGCCATTCCATTATGGGACCCCCACAACAGCAACACACAATTGCAAAGCCAACAAGGAACGACGAACGAAGCTGTACATCAAATACTTGCCCACATCCATCTCGCTCAAGTCCATCACCATTGTGCATAAACATTCGCCAACATCACGCTTAAACATTCATAGGATTGTGTGAATGTGTGAAATCAAATTATGTGATGTAGGAATTGTGCAAAAGAAATGTGTGAAAAACTAAACAAGTTAAGCACACCAGACAGCTAATAAATTACAAAATAACAGTCATTGACCATGGACTTCAGTAAAAAACAGACTATCGATAAAAATAAGTCATTAGTTCTGAAATTGACAGTATACAAAGAACAAAAGTAAGGCATAATAAACACTAAAACTATATGCCACTTATTTTGTACTCATAAAAATAAAAGAATAACTATGTTTTACATATTTTCTCCTTAGAAAAACAAGAATAAGAAATTATCTTGTTCGATGTGTTCCTTTTTTTAAACATTTGTACCATTTGTTAGGATATTATCTCAATACTTGTGTATCTATATTTCTTTGTCAAAGCAATTCTTGGAAATAATTCTTATTTGTTAGTGTAACAATGTTGAAATGAGTGTTGTTGTTGTGGTCTTCAGTCCTGAGACTGGTTTGATGCAGCTCTCCATGCTACTCTATCCTGTGCAAGCTTCTTCATCTCCCAGTACCTACTGCAATCTGCATCCTTCTGAATCTGCTTAGTGTATTCATCTCTTGGTCTCCCTCTACGATTTTTACCCTCCACGGTGCCCTCCAATGCTAAAATTGTTATCCCTAGATGCCTCAAAACATGTCCTACCAACCGATCCCTTCTTCTAGTCAAGTTGTGCCACAAACTCCTCTTCTCCCCAATCCCACTCAATACCTCCTCATTAGTTACGTGATCTACCCACCTTATCTTCAGCATTCTTCTGTAGCACCCCATTTCGAAAGCTTCTATTCTCTTCTTGTCCAAACTAGTTATCGCCCATGTTTCACTTCCATACATGGCTGCACTCCATACAAATACTTTCAGAAACGACTTCCTGACACTTAAATCTATACTCGATGTTAACAAGTTTCTCTTCTTGAGAAACGCTTTCCTTGCCATTGCCAGTCTAAATTTTATATCCTCTCTGCTTCTACCATCATCGGTTATTTTACTCCCTATATAGCAAAACTCCTTTACTACTATAAGTGTCTCATTTCCTAATCTAATTCCCTCAGCATCACCCGACTTAATTTCACTACATTCCATTATCCTCGTTTTGCTTTTGTTGATATTCATCTTATATCCTCCTATCAAGACACTGTCCATTCTGTTCAACTGCTCTTCCAAGTCCTTTGCTGCCTCTGATAGAATTACAATGTCATCGGCGAACCTCAAAGTTTTTACTTCTTCTCTATGAGTTTTAATACCTACTCCGAATTTTTCTTTTGTTTCCTTTACTGCTTGCTCAATATACAGATTGAATAACATCAGGGAAAGGCTACAACCCTGTCTCACTCCTTTCCCAACCACTGCTTCCCTTTCATGCCCCTCGACTCTTATAACTGCCATCTGGTTTCTGTACAAATTGTAAATAGCCTTTTGCTCCCTGTATTTTACCCCTGCCACCTTCAGAATTTGAAAGAGAGTATTCCAGTTAACATTGTCAAAAGCATTCTCCAAGTCTACAAATGCTAGAAACGTAGGTTTGCCTTTTCTTAATCTTTCTTCTAAGATAAGTCGTAAGGTCAGTATTGCCTCACGTGTTCCAACATTTGTACGGAATCCAAACTGATCTTCCCCGAGGTCGGCTTCTACCAGTTTTTCCATTCGTCTGTAAAGAATTCGCGTTAGTATTTTGCAGCTGTGACTTATTAAACTGATAGTTCGGTAATTTTCACATCTGTCAACACCTACTTTCTATGGGATTGGAATTATTATATTCTTCTTGAAGTCTGAGGGTATTTAGCCTGTCTCATACATCGTGCTCACCAGATGGTAGAGTTTTGTCATAACTGGCTCTCCCGAGGCCATCAGTATTTCTAATGGAATGTTGTCTACTCCTGGGGCCTTTTTACTTGTACATGATATTTAGAAAATGTATTAGGAATAGATTTTACTTAATTACTACATTTATTAAAAAAAATATTTCTAAGAAAATCGATGTGAAAGACTCCTCACTTTCGATAACAAACACCTTAAAAAACAAACTTCACACTTAAATAAAGAAAGAAAATATTTAAAAATTAATAATAATAATAATAGCATAAAAATATTCTTCTCTTGTCAATAAAAACATATTTTTGAGAATAATATGGAAGAATATAAAAATATAAATTAGTAATACAAACTAGCATAGAACCAGAATAACGTGGCAGAACAGCAGGCAAGAAAATTTGGATATAGAAATAATTTTTTACTGACTTAGACAACGATTCAATCATTGCCTAACTTCAGTGCAAAAATTAATTTCGAAGGGTGGTGATATGTACGGTGTCAGGCAAATCCAACACCCAACACCTTCCATGAAGACCCTGGCGTGATAAGTAAATCCATCAGTATGTCACATAGCTCCAAATAAATCGTGACATTAAATTAACCAAAGTAATACGAGTAACGAGTGAACAAATGGAATACCACAGACTAACACAAGAATTCCTAAATGCATGTCATACCTTCCCACTGATGGAGGGCGCCACGAACTTTTATGCCATTTTCAGCATGGTGTCCAGGTACTTTTGATCACATAGTGTAGGTCTCGATTGCAGCCTCTGCTATAGAAACGTCTCCAGCTCAATATACTTGTAGCCAACTACATAAACTTAAAGCTTCTCACCAGAGACTAGCCCTGGTATCCTTCTATATAAAACTTCACTCATTTGCAATATGAACTATAAACTCGTATTTCAGTATGTTCCTTGTCAGTCCACCCCTTCTTTTAGTCACACTGTGTCTTAAAGTTCTTTTCTCACCAGTTACTTGCTGCACCTCTTCATCACTTATTTGATCTACCAATCTAATATTCAGCTTAGGCATGAGAAAACCAGGCCGTATAAAACCGATATCGGTATTATAGTTCTGAATAACCGGTGATTTTGGTATCTGGTTGGTCTCCCTTATTCAACATACTTTTATTATTTACTGATAAACAAGAGTAAAACCATATGTCGATCTGCAGTAGTAACGGTGCTAAGCTTTTTGGCTTTTAAATAAAAATTTATTTTTAATACCAATTGGTAGGAAGTTCTGTGGCTTCTCAAAGACTGGTATAGTCGTTGAATGATGATGTTTCTGATGAAAGCCGTCAGCTTACAGATCAACACATTGCAGAACGAGTATTAATGAACAGTTATTTCCAGGACGTGCTGCACAGTTACTAGAATAAGGGGTTGGAACTCCAGTCAAGTTGTTTGATTCTACTTAGGCCACTGATTTTTGTTATGGATTAGTCGTCTCACATTGTACTTGTTACGGCGTGATACTTTGTGATCTGGTATCATGGAGGTCATGGTCTAGTTTTCATTTCTTCTTTTCCCTTTGACCCCATATACATTAAAGCGATATGTCAAATCACGTGACGTTTCCGGTATTGTCGTTTACAGCTTTAATAATAACTAATAGGTGTTTCAGCAGAAAAGGAAGCAAATTTTATTGTTGTTACACCTTTCTGACGTTGTACTGGTCTAAATATTTATGTATTGTGTGTGATTAGAGATCAGAGGGTAAGAGATTGACTTAGGCAGCCGTACCCAGCACTGGGACAATGAAGTTGTGGAAGTTATGTTGTAGATATTCAAATGTTTCTTCAGTTTCTTAAGTTTTATTTCTAGGAGGCTTTTTATTGTTGAAGAATACGCTGCTTGAGTGGGTGTTTTAGTTTCGTTTCTTGCGGTTAGGTGGTTGTGCTTATCAGAGAAGGGTGTAATAGTGAACATATTATTTGAGGCTTGGCGTATTTTGTTATTTAGGGGTAAATACACTATGCGATAAAAAATGTCCAGACACCTGGCTGAAAATGACTTATATCGGATACAGTGGACCTAGGGATGTTAATGAGTGTGGAAACCCCGCGTACAGACGTATGACATAAATGGCACCCAAACACCAAACCACATTCGAAGTCCGTGAGTTTCGCAGAGCGCTCCAATCTGCTCTCTCACGATGTCTCATGAGTACTGAGGTCACTTATATCGAGTACCTGGCAGCAGGTGGCAGGAGAATGCACTTAATATGAAAAACGTATTTTTTTGGGGGTGTCCCGATACTTTTGATCACATAGTATAGTTACAAGGGGTTTTGAGGGGCGAGGCTTATCAGATCTTTGAGAAAGGTTGTCACAAAATTGGGTGGTTCATGTACAGTTGCTGTGAGTCTGTGGTTAGCCTGTATCAGGTTGGTTCCACTTTTACTGACAGGTTCTTACATCACATATACCCCTTTGGCGTACGTCTTTAAATAGTGCTGAAAATTTTTGGTTGGATAATGACTGATATTTGGGACCATTTGTTAAATTCAAAACTATGGTACATTGTGTTGTTCGAATCATTTGGTGTGGATGGAGTGAGAGTTGCCTTTTTAGATGTCCTTTGTTTTTACATGACGACAGCTATGTTTTTTGTGACTGTGATTCAGATTTACTCTGTGTTTGTGTTTTATACGCTTATACATTTCTGGAGTAGTGCAGAAAAAAGTTTAGGTATTGATGTATATGCTCTATTAGTACTTCATAGAGTACTACCTTCAGGTTACTTAAACTAAAACATTGGTCTACCACAATTTATAGATTCGTTGTTTTATTGTTGTATAGTTTTCAAATACTGGTATTGTGTTATTGTTCTTTGGTAAAACAAGACCTCAGAATGGCGGTAGTAAGCTGCTGAAACTAGTCGTGTGATAGAATAAGGAGAATTTCTCATATGCTGCGCTAGTATTAGCCTTTGTCATAGAAAAGACGAAATTTTGTCAAAAGTCAATGAACGCGTTGTTGGACGATGGAATCTGTAGCCGCTGGCAGAATGTTGGAACAGTCGACAGCAAGTAGGCCAGGAAATGCAAACATGGCACTCCTTAGCGCAGCACTGCGACGGTGCTATTGCGTGCACAAATTGCTTTGTGTGAAGCAACAACGAGGCAGCAGACTGCAGCGTTGCTTGAAGTTATTGTGATATGAGGCGAGAAACTAGGCCAGAGCCAAGTGAAGAGTCACAGATGGTTGACGTTTGGGAATTTATCCCTGCCACTTTTTCTGTCTCTCTCTGAGACTACGTCTAATGCGAGGGGAAAGGCAGTATAAATAATGAGGTACTATTACCTTGGGAGAGAGTCTGCTAGATCAGTCGAGCGTCTGGTTTACACTTATAGGGTCCAGTTTGGTAGCGATGTTGTAAGTATTCTATGTGAATCTGAACTTTATTTCTATATACTTGTTCAGGCTGTATTCCGCCTCTGGGGATGCAACACTGGGGAGAGACGGAACAGCAGTCGGGTACTTGGAGACTGCACGGTCTGCCTGATGAAGGGCAGTGACAGCAGTCTGCAGTGGATCCAGCGGCAAGTGGCCTTGTTGATACAGCAGCGGTGTCGGCATAGCATCAACATACCAGCGGTTGCTGAGCCGGCTGGACTCGTGGGACAGCGTACTGGCAATACACCAATGCTCTGCTGCACTCTCTGAAGCACTATAAATTATGAGAATAAAGTAATGCCACCAAATACTGGTGTATCACTCTGCACTGCCCCTTAACGCTCTTGAACTTGCTTGTCCTCCTGACAAAAGATGGCGAGGTGTGTCCCAGCTTCAGCTCGGCCATCTGGAGTCCTGGGTTCGACTATCTGGGCAACCCCACTACAGTGGTGTCAGATTTGGTGCTTGTTACATTTGCTGGTAACGGACTTCCACTCCCACATTTTATGTCGAGCAAGTAGTGTTGAGCTGCGCCTGTGGAGAGGGGTTATTGAGGTGTTTGATTGCATTCGTGACGTGTGGCCATACACATCTTGTTATGTCGTGTCGTTCGGTAAGTGTTCATCCATACCAGTATAGGGAGAAAAGCACCTGTCACCTGCTCACGAGCACGATGGGGACGGGTGAGTGACTTTGATCTATTGTTCATGTGTCATTTTCTGTGTTTAGGGGGTTAAGTGTCCATCCTAGTCCACTCTTTGAAGGTGTCTTTTGTAACATTTTGAATAATCATTTTTTTAAATTTTGTAGAGAAAATAGGATATAAATGTTTATTAGAATAAGCAAGGCAGTTAATGGAAGAGACCTTACCCACACCATTTGATACAAATGAAATTCCACTCACCTCTCCTGCTGAAATTAGGATGATAATAAACTCTCTCAAGAATAAAAGCTCGCATGGAATTGATGGCATTTCCAGCAGGATAATAAAAGCTTGTTCCCAAGAAATAAGTGGCATTCTTAGCCACATATGTAATAGCTCCCTGAAGCAGGGTATGTTCCCAGATAGACTGAAGTATGCCATTGTTAAACCACTGCATAAAAAAGGGGATACATCTGAAGGCAACAACTACCACCCAATCTCTCTTCTGACTGCCTTATCCAAAATTTTTGAAAAAGTAATGTATTGTAGAGTAGCTTCACACCTTTGTAAAAGTAAAGTTTTAACAAAATGTCAGTTTGGTTTCCAAAAGGGTTTTTCAACGGAAAATGCTATATATATATATATATATATATATATATATATATATATATATATATATATATATACACTCCTGGAAATGGAAAAAAGAACACATTGACACCGGTGTGTCAGACCCACCATACTTGCTCCGGACACTGCGAGAGGGCTGTACAAGCAATGATAACACGCACAGCACAGCGGACACACCAGGAACCGCGGTGTTGGCCGTCGAATGGCGCTAGCTGCGCAGCATTTGTGCACCACCGCCGTCAGTGTCAGCCAGTTTGCCGTGGCATACGGAGCTCCATCGCAGTCTTTAACACTGGTAGCATGCCGCGACAGCGTGGACGTGAACCGTATGTGCAGTTGACGGACTTTGAGCGAGGGCGTATAGTGGGCATGCGGGAGGCCGGGTGGACGTACCGCCGAATTGCTCAACACGTGGGGCGTGAGGTCTCCACAGTACATCGATGTTGTCGCCAGTGGTCGGCGGAAGGTGCACGTGCCCGTCGACCTGGGACCGGATCGCAGCGACGCACGGATGCACGCCAACCCGTAGGATCCTACCCAGTGCCGTAGGGGACCGCACCGCCATTTCCCAGCAAATTAGGGACACTGTTGCTCCTGGGGTATCGGCGAGGACCATTCGCAACCGTCTCCATGAATCTGGGCTACGGTCCCGCACACCGTTAGGCCGTCTTCCGCTCACGCCCCAACATCGTGCAGCCCGCCTCCAGTGGTGTCGCGACAGGCGTGAATGGAGGGACGAATGGAGACGTGTCGTCTTCAGCGATGAGAGTCGCTTCTGCCTTGGTGCCAATGATGGTCGTATGCGTGTTTGGCGCCGTGCAGGTGAGCGCCACAATCAGGACTGCATACGACCGAGGCACACAGGGCCAACACCCGGCATCATGGTGTGGGGAGCGATCTCCTACACTGGCCGTACACCACTGGTGATCGTCGAGGGGACACTGAATAGTGCACGGTACATCCAAACCGTCATCGAACCCATCGTTCTACCATTCCTAGACCGGCAAGGGAACTTGCTGTTCCAACAGGACAATGCACGTCCGCATGTATCCCGAGCCACCCAACGTGCTCTAGAAGGTGTAAGTCAACTACCCTGGCCAGCAAGATCTCCGGATCTGTCCCCCATTGAGCATGTTTGGGACTGGATGAAGCGTCGTCTCACGCGGTCTGCACGTCCAGCACGAACGCTGGTCCAACTGAGGCGCCAGGTGAAAATGGCATGGCAAGCCGTTCCACAGGACTACATCCAGCATCTCTACGATCGTCTCCATGGGAGAATAGCAGCCTGCATTGCTGCGAAAGGTGGATATACACTGTACTAGTGCCGACATTGTGCATGCTCTGTTGCCTGTGTCTATGTACCTGTCGTTCTGTCAGTGTGATCATGTGATGTATCTGCCCCCAGGAATGTGTCAATAGAGTTTCCCCTTCCTGGGACAATGAATTCACGGTGTTCTTATTTCAATTTCCAGGTGTGTATATATTCTCACTAATGAAATATTAAATGCTCTGAGTAACCGGAAGTCACCCATTGAGATCTTTTTGTGATCTATCGAAGGCTTTTGATTGTGTAAATCATAGAATACTTCTAGATAAGCTCAAGTACTGTGGTGTGAATGGGACAGTGCTCCAATGGTTTAAATCATACCTAACTGGAAGAGTGCACAAAGTTGAAATAAGCAGTTCAAATAATATGCAAAAAACTGGTGATTTCTCAATCTGTGGAAAAAAATCAAGAATGGGGTGCCTCAAGGTTCGGTCTTGGGTCCTCTGCTGTTCTTAATGTATATTAATGACTTGCCATTCTATATTCATGAAGATGCAAAGCTAGTACTTTTTGCTGATGATACAAGTATAGCTATCACACTCAACAGACAAGAATTAACTGGTGAAATTGTAAACGATGTTTTCCAGAAAATCATTAAGTGGTTCTCCGCAAAAGGGCTCTCATTAAACTTTGACAAAACACACTATATACAGTTCCACACAGTAAATGGAATGACACCATTGATAAATATAGACTTCGATCAGAAATCGGTAGCTGACGTAGAATATTAAAAATTTCGAGGTGTATGCATTGATGAGGAGTTGAACTGGAGAAAACACACTGAGGATCTGCTGAAACGTTTGAGTACAGCTACTTATGCTATTAGGGTCATTGCAGATTTTGGCGATATACATCTGAGTAAATTAGCTTACCATGCCTATTTTCATTCTCTGCTTTCCTATGGCTTCGTCCTGCAGACACTTATTTAAAGAGCTAGAGATCTTCACTGTAGCCTCACAATATATATATATATTCACTTATGAAATTTGTTATTAACAATCCGAGCGAATTCAAAAGTAATAGCAGTGTACATGGCTACAACACCAGGAGGAAGGATGCTCTTCACTACTCAAGGTTAAATCTAACTTAGACTCAGAAGGGGGTAAATTATGCTGCCACGAAAGTCTTTGGTCACTTACCTAATAGCATCAAAAGTCTGACAGATAGCCATATAGCATTTAAAAGGAAATTAAAAGAATTTCTTAATGGTAACTATTTCCACTGATTATATGAATTTTTGGATATAATAAGTGGGTAATTTCCCCAACCGCCACAAAAAAATTGAAAATATTAAGTGTCATGTAATATTTTGTGTAATGCAATATCTTGTATAGACACCTTTTGTTAACCTGACACGTTCCACATCATTACGAAGTGTCGTATTCATGATCTATGGAACAAGTACTAGTCTAATCTAATCTACGGCCGGAAGAGCCTGTATATTTATCTGGATTGAGGGGAAAGGGAGGCCATGATGACATAGCGCCTAAGCGATGTAATTTTTGTAACCTGTCAGGCCATGGATTACCGTGTAAAAAGCGGGTGCCAAGGAATTGTTTTACTTGTTTGAGATTTGGTCATTTTGCGCGCAGTTGTTCAGAATGTAAATGGGCGATGATTGGCCTTAACGACTAAGTTTAAAAAGTGTCAGAGTGAAATTAATGGCAACAGTGGAGCTATAAGCAAGAATAATGGAAACACAGTCAGCAGCAGCAGCAGTGACTACAGCGGAAGCTGTAGCGACTCTAACAGAGCAAATTCGGGTATTGTCAGAGGCGTGGATACGTGACAAACAAAAATATGAAGAACTAGCAGGGAGATTTGAGGCATTGCGAGTGGGGAAAGTGACATTGGGTAAAAGCAAATTACAGGTCGTGGAGTGTTATAGACGGTTTCACCTGGCAATCGTGGCATTGATTAACCCTTGTTCGGGTAAAACAATGGAGGATGTGGCGGTATTCCTTAATGACCTTATCACAATGGCTAAGAATAATGGGTAGTCGGATGTTGCAATGTTGAGTGGTGAAGTTACGCTTGACGGGGGATCCCAAGTCGTACGTGCTGTACCATGAAACGTTGAACAATGTGGGGACGTTTGCAGAACTTGAGGCTGGGTTACGCCAGAGTTACCAAAAACAGAATACTACCAGGTTTTTTCGGGAAAAATTAAGTGCATTAGTTATGAGAAGAAATGAGACTGTGGAGGTTTTCTCAGACAGAATTCGAAAGCTGGATGCACAAACGTACAAACTATCACAGAATGGGGAGACTAATAAAGTGCTGTTAGAAGAGGCCGAGAACAGGGCGTTAGATGTGTTTTTGCGGGGAGTACCGCCAGAGATGTCATGTTGGGTGAGAATGGAGTATCCCAGTGCTCTTGCGGCTGCTCTAATGATTGCCATATACTTGGAGGAGGCAGATTATGCGACGAAGCAAAGGGTGGAACGTAAAATTCTGGCAGCGGAAATTAAGTGTTTTGGTTGTGGCTAGGTAGGGTATATTCCGAGGCAGTGTCAGCGTTAGTTGCGGTGTTACTCATGTGAGAAAATGGGTAACCGGGCAGTGAAATACAGGAGTAAAAATATGGTGGAACCTCGGCGACAGCAGCGGTTAAACGAGAACGGGACTGCTTCAACCGTCGGAGGGTGGTCCCAGTGAAATTAGGTAATGCGCTTGTAGGTGCACAAACAGAATGCTACTTAATAGGCTTGGGGAACGGAATGGAACAGAGGTTTCTGGTTGACACGGGGACACACGTGTCTGTTATTAATCTAAACCTGCTTAGCAGGAGAAGACTTGAGCCACCACGTTATAGGTTACGTGTCGTGGGGGATAATAAAGTGGAGTCATTGGGTACGACGGTACTTCAATTTGTAGTCGCAGGAACCAAGTTTAGTGAGCAGGTAGAGGGTGGTACCGTGTGTGGGAGAGGGGTATTCAGTGATTCTCGGACTGGACTTCCTTGACAAGCATCGTGCGGATATAGACCTTTGGCCACAAACAGTGGAACTCACAGGAACAATGTTTCGCATGGGGGAAACAGTTGTAAATGGACGAATGTCGCAAGGCGCACTCAACATGAAGGTGACACCAACTAAACTGCGAACGGATTCATTAAAAGTCGATCAGCAGGATAACATAACGGCAGGTACAGGGAAGGTAGTCTGGATTTTAGTAAATAGGGACTTACCAAAGAAAACGTTGTACATGGTGGAGCCACTCTCTAGTAATGGGGAGTTGGATAATGCGCACTGTTTTGCGTGGAGGAGTTTAGCTCATATAAGTTGTGTGGAAGGAGAATATAGGGTTCCTGTAAGTATAGATAACTTTGCAAAGCGGACTTTAGCTTGTCGAAAGGGTTGTTATTGGACACATAGGGGAGTTTTGATGAAGATAACCGATACGGAGGATTTAGAGGCAAGCCATAAGCAAAACGTCGATGCAGTGCAATTGAGGGGAAAATTACAGCATTTGCAGGGAGATGACAGGGTCGCGTTGGAGGAATTGTTATTGACATTTAGCGATCTATTCGGAACCGAGGGTAGGTTACCGGCAACATCGATTACGAAGCATCACATACCAACAGAAGATAATACACTAGTGTTTAGGAAACCATATAGGGTAGCACGGCATATGCAACCGCTACTAGAGGAGTTTATAGAACAACAACTGCGGGATGGAATGATGAAGCATAGCGATAGTCCGTATTCAAGCAATATAGTTCTCGTACCTAAGAAGTTGGTGGATGGTACAAGGAAATATGGGTTTTGTTGGGATTATAGGTTTCTGAATGTGAAAACCATTTCGGATGCATATTCGATTCCGAATATCATGGACACATTGGATAATCTGGGTCAATGTAAGTATTTTATAACGATGGATTTATGGAGTGGATACCATCAGTTGGAAGCAGCGCCAGAGGACAGGGCAAAGACAGCTTTTATTGCTCCCGGGGGACACTGTCAGTATATACGTATGCCATTTGGGTTTAAGAATGCACCGGCAAGTTTCCAGCGATTATTATTAGATGGGGTTTTAAGGGGATTGAAACCAAAGACATGTATGGTTTACCTAGATGACATTGTAGTATTTTCAAAGGCTACACCAGAACATGTATCACAGTTAAGAGAAGTCTTTAGAAGATTTCGTTCGGCATGGTTAACATTAAGTTTAGAAAAATGTAATTTTGTGCAGACGCAAGTCAGGTTTTTAGGTCATGTAATTAATGAACAAGGGGTTCAAACCAATCCTCGGTTTACAGCAGCAGTTCAAAATATTCTAACACCACGTACAACGAAGCAATTACAATCGTATATTGGGTTATGTTCATATTATTGTAAATTTGTAAAACATTTTGCTAAAATAGCCGGGCCATTAACAAAGCTCTTACAGAAAGGAGTTAAATTTCAATGGACAGAGGAATGCCAACAAGCTATCGACGAATTAAAAATTAGATTTGTGTCTGGTCCGATGTTGATGTTTCCGAATTTTGAAGAAGACTTCATCTTATCACGTGAAGCTTCAAATTGCGCAGTAGGATGTGTTCTGGTGCAAATGGTAAAGGGACAGGAGCGTATTCTTCCAGACACTTAAATAGTGCAGAGCGGAATTATTACACAACGGAAAAGGAGATGTTGGCTGTAATATATGGAGTAACGTATTTTCTTTGTTACCTTTATGGTAGGAAGTTTAATGTCGTGACAGATCATGCAGCGTTGGGATGGTTACTGGGACTCAAGGTTCTGTCTAGTCAGTTAACACAGTGGGCTCTAAAACTAGGTGAGTTTGACTTTGAAGTAGTTCATAAGCCAGGGAAGAAACATGGGAAGGTAGATGCACTAAGTCACAAGTTAGACGCATTAGAAGAAATGGGTAAGAGAGTCGCGGAATGGCAAAGAGCGCAAGCAGAGGATGAGGAGTGCCAGGGTTTTAGAACTCAAGCACATTTCATTGTGGAGGGAAATTTGTTGTGTAGAGTTACCAGGTGTGGACCACAGGTAGTGGTATCAAAGAGTTTGAGCGAGGAAGTCTTAAAGTAGGCCCATGATCATGTGCTTTCAGGGCATGGGGTACGGAAAGACGAGTAGCAGAACGATTTTGGTGGCGCACTTGGAGAAGGGATGTAGAATAATACGTAGCAAATTGTGTACAGTGTGCGCAGCGAGCAGATGTGACACATGCAAGAATTCCATGGTTATCAGAGGCTTCGAAACCTTTCGAGTACGTCGGGGTTGATATCTACGGGACATATAACATTATTTCGCGGTTTCTAGCCATGGTCGCAATACCAGACCAACAAGCAAGTACGGTAGCACATGCTTTAGGCAATAACTGGTCTGAAGTGTGGGGTTGATCTGTTATTCTGCGCAACAGATTAATCTGAGATGTACCCTTTACCCTGTGGCTCCTGGAAGATGCAATTTCCACCCCCACACTACTACATAAGTCAGGCAGACGCTCCTAACGTTCTAAAGAGAAACGTCTGAAAAACTTTTTGCAATAAATATCTTCTGGAGTCGTCTGCTGTAAGGAAATGGCACAAAAATTCACAAAATTTCTTACGTAACTAGTGCGATCCTTGGGTACTGGAGTAGTGCTAGTTAGTGTAAGAAAAACATGAAACTAACGAAAGTTATTATTTATTTTGCAAAAATTCTGAAAAATCACAATGCCACTTTTAGTTATGAATTGAACAAGTTATATCCTGGTTCTTTTCTGAATGTGAAGTTACCTCTCAAGGATAGGATTCGCTAATGAAATTTTTATACAAAGCTTGAGATGGTTGTTGACTTGGCAGAATGGCTGAGAGGTGCGCCTACTCAACTTGAATAATTATCCTTTAGAATGTTGCTAGGTACAGTCGAGGCTGTTGCATGTGAAATGCAGCGAGGTGTACTGTTGTGGAGAAAATATGGGGCTCGCAATAGCTGTAGCACGCAATACCGTAAGCTGCGATGACTGTTGCCTGCACCACTCGCTGCTGACAAATAAGATAACTCTCATTCTGTCCGGATTGACCTTCGCCAATCAAACTCTCCCTATGCCGTGATGAAGTCAAGGATTCCTATTCGCCCCTAGTCTAACTATTGGCGTGGTACACCGGTCAGATAACCAGTCCACCACGATGCCACTCAAAATTCGCTCGCAGGCGTTTAACTATAACTCTGTCTGTTCACACCGCACAATAAGTGTGTTGGCCAACACAGTGAACAACGCTTAATTGCAGGGACTCAATATAGAGTAGCACTTCGATTCGATCTCGACAGAGGTGCTCTCCCAGTGATGTACTGAGGAGAGACTTGTTCCTCGCTCCAAGAGCGACAATGGAATGGCGCCTCTCCACGCCAGATGTGAAGGGGTATATCTTTCGGTCTCTTTCACTATTCCTTCAGCTCAAGGCATCAGAAATATTGTCTACCAATCACCATTGCTCTTCTAAAACGCGAGAATGACGTTTCGTTTAAGGGGACCAATCCGGAAACCTGTAGCATTGGTGTTTGGCGTTTGCTGCCTCCCTGTGAAAATCTCTGAAACTGCGTGCTATGTGTAAATGTGTAAAGAATGTGTAGGACGGCCGCTCCCACACAATGTAGCGGAGTTTGCTTTTAAGCCGAACACGGGATTGTCCCCCCTTTCACTTGGGCCCAGGCTGTCCACTACATGGGCGGTCACCGCCCGACATAGGCTGGATCGTCCTCTGAAGGGACCAGCTTCCCATTGTGCGGTTTCTCCCCCGAACTAAAAGCTTCTGTGACCGTCGTGTCTGGAATGTATGTGTGTACGCCAGCCTCGAGTATTTCAACCATGGTGCGCTTACTTGTTAATTGCATATCGTTTACATGAATTCATACAACATTGACTTTATCTTATAGAGTTTGGGTTCGAATGAAGCGTCTTGGTGTGCGGAATATGATTGTGAGGGCGGAATATGTAAGCAATGAAGGTCGGGAGATCATGACGTGTTACACTGGTTGTTGAAGTTGTGGGTGCCTGGTACCATAATTACGGGTCAGAGAATGAACTTCATGTCCGAATTAATGTCACAGTTGTGTTGCTTATTGAGAATTAAAAAATTATGGACCAGGCCATTTCATCTGCAGGCGAATGGGAGAATGGAGCGAGTACATAAGGGAATTTTAAAAATGCTAGGTTATTATGCATATGGAAACCATGATAACTGGGACGTTTACCTTCCGTACGTGGTATTGAGTTGTAACACCAAAATACATTTGGGGGTCAGAATTTCACCGTTCGATGTGGTCTGTGGAAGAAAGATGCCATCAGCATTTGACGTTCTATGTCCGAAATCGGGAGGTAAAGGGGACGCCGTGAGGAAATTTGCAAGGACAATACAGGAAGTCTGGAAGAGGGTGCAGAAGGCCAATACGCAAGCGTTGGAAAGGCAGGAAGAGCCGAATGAGCGGTTTGGACCTTTGCGATAGTACTGGGTAGGTCAATGGGTACTGATCACAAATCCACATACACCTAAGGGAAAGACGAAAAATTTCTTGACGAAGTACCACGGACCATACCAGGTCGTGGAGATGACTTCACCTGTAAATGTTAAAGTGCAGCTGCCAACAAAAACATCCATCATCCACGAGAGTAGAATAAAGCCTTTTAAAGGAATGGTGGACGGATTACCTCTATTACACGGAAGTGACCCAACTGCAGAGGCTAGGCAAAGCAAACGGAAGAAGAAGGTCGCGGCGGAGAAACAAAAGCGGACGCATAACGTTCCGTATGCGTTGTGGACACGGAGGGAGTAAATTATTGTGTGTGTAATATTGTATGGCATGTTTAGATTTTGTTTTGTATGAAGGGATAATTTGCGTTTTTTTATGTTTTGGTGGGTCAGATAATAGTTGCTTTTTTCTTGTTTGTTGTTTTGTCATTGTATGGGGGAGACAATTTTCAGAGAGTTCGATAGGAGCGGATTGTACTATCGGGAATGTTTGAGGATGTCGTACGGTGTTGTAGTCACTTGTAGTGGGAATGGGTTCTGGAGATATTACCAATGCAGAATCTGACATATTTAAACTCCACGTTAAATTCCACGGTAATTCTAAAGGTGGCAGGGGTAAAATACAGGGAGCGAACGGCTATTTACAATTTGTACAGAAACCAGATGGCAGTTATAAGAGTCGAAGGACATGAAAGGGAAGCAGTGGTTGGGAAGGGAGTAAGACAGGGTTGTAGCCTCTTCCCGATGTTGTTCAATCTGTATATTGAGCAAGCAGTAAAGGAAACAAAAGAAAAATTCGGAGTAGGTATTAAAATTCATGGAGAAGAAATAAAAACTTTGAGGTTCGCCGATGACATTGTAATTCTGTCAGAGACAGCAAAGGACTTGGAAGAGCAGTTGAACGGTATGGACAGTGTCTTGAAAGGAGGATATAAGATGAACATCAACAAAAGAAAAACAAGGATAATGGAATGTAGTCTAATTAAGTCGGGTGATGCTGAGAGAATTAGATTAGGAAATGAGGCACTTAAAGTAGTAAAGGAGTTTTGCTATTTGGGGAGCAAAATAACTGATGATGGTCGAAGTAGAGAGGATTTAAAATGTAGGCTGGCAATGGCAAGGAAAGCGTTTCTGAAGAAGAGAAATTTGTTAACATCCAGTATTGATTTAAGTGTCAGGAAGTCATTTCTGAAAGTATTCGTATGGAGTGTAGCCATGTATGGAAGTGAAACATGGACGATAAATGGATTAGACAAGAAGAGAATAGAAGCTTTCCAAATGTGGTGCTACAGAAGAATGCTGAAGATTAGATGGGTAGATCACATAACTAATGAGGAGGTATTGAATAGAATTTTGGAGGAGTTTGTGGCACAACTTAGCTAGAAGAAGGGATCGGTCGGTAGGACATGTTCTGAGGCATCAAGGGATCACCAATTTAGTATTGGAGGGCAGCGTGGAGATTAAAAATCGTAGAGGGAGACCAAGAGATGAATACACTAAGCAGATTCAGAAGGATGTAGGTTGCAGTAGGTACTGGGAGATGAAAAAGCTTGCACAGGATAGAGTAGCATGGAGAGCTGCATCAAACCAGTCTCAGGACTGAAGACCACAACAACAACGTTAAATCCAGAGTTTTCGGAAACGTTGCATTTCTTTATTAATACACAGGAAGGATCTATCATGGTTAACAAAGTATGAGAACACGTTCGAACGTTACAACAGCATCGGAGCAACAGGATAATGACAGTGAGCATTTAAGCCACAGGCTGTGTCGTTTTTCTATTTTTCTTGAGTATAGCTTTATGGAGAAACATGCACCAGTAGAAGAGGTGCCAACACATTAGTTGCGTACGGCATGGGTAACCAGTGTGAACAGTGTATAGGTGTACAATTAATGTTTTGATGTTCTCTTTAGTTTTAGTCTGTAGAATGTAAGTTTTGTGAACAAGGTACGTTTCGCAGCCACAGGCCAGGTCTGTTACATTTCGATTCAGGACAAATCTTGTTGAAACGAGGGAGGTGTGCTGCACCATTACTAGTCTTAGTCATAGGAAAGAGGAAATTTTATCAAAAGCGAATGAACACGCAGTTGGACGATGTAATCTGGGGCCGCAGGTAGAGTGCTGAAGCAGTCGACAGCTAGTAGGCCAAGAAATGCAAACATGGCACTCTTAAGCGCAGCGCTGCGGCGGAGCTATTGCGCGCACAGATTGCTTTGTGTGAAACAACAACGAGGCAGCAAACTGCAGCGTTGCTTGAAGTTATGGCGATATGAGGCGAGGAACTAGGCCGGAGCCAAGTGAAGACTTGTATATGGCTGACATTTGGGAATTCATCCCGCAGTGTTGCTTGAAGTTATTGCGATATGAAGTGAGGAACTAGGCCAGAGCCAAGTGAAGAGTTATATATGACTGACATTTGGGAATTTATCCCTGCCATAGTTTCTGTCTCTCTCTGACACTACATCAGTCTGGTACTGCTCCCCGCGGAATCTGAATCCGCGCCAGACGTCATGGACGTCGAAGACCCCTAGAGGTCTCTGCACCATCGCGCCGTAAACTGTGGCGGCGCGCGCCTCATGGCCCGCTTTTAGTGTGAGAGCGCCACATAGAGTACTTAAGCGCCTGCCTCTCGTTCAGCTAGCCATTTTTTTTTTCTTTATTGTAATTTGAACACCCCATACAAGGTGGGCCGGCAGCGGAAAAGTGTACTCCGCTCTTCAGCCATAAACAGTACAATAAAAGAAAAAGGGAGACAGAAAAGTAACAGACTGGCGCTTTAAAAAACAGTTTTTTTTGTTTTTTGTTTTTTTTTTGTTTTTTGGAGTACACTTTTCCGCTGCCGGCCCACCTTGTATGGGGTGTTCAAATTACAATAAAGAAAAAAAAAAAACAGCTCAGCTAGCCAGTCTAATCTCGCGTACGTCTGTGGACACATCGCCTGGCGTTTGACAGCTTACTTACTTTCTTGTTCTGTGTGCGAGTGGACGAGTTTGTTAGGTTTCCTTGTGACCCCGTTGTTCGATCTTGTTGTTGTTCGTTCTGTCCTTCGTTGGTCGTGTCCGTCCTCTCCCGTTGTGTTGTTGTTCGCGGGCCTCTCCGTGGGACCCGCCGCGCTTTCCGTCATTTCAACCTCGCGACCGTCCCGGTTGCAGTTACAACAATCAGATGTGAGGGTAAAGGCATTTTAAATAGAGAGGTACTCTTACCTTGGGACGGGGTGCGCCAGGTCAGTCGAGCGTCGGGAGGGACCTGTTCTTTTTCACGCTTACAGGGGCCAGTTTGGCAGCGATGTTGTAAATATTCTATGTAAATCTGAACTTTATTTCTACGTAAATCTGAACTTTATTTCTATGTACTTGTTCGGGCTGTATTTTGCCTCCAGGTACGCCACACCGGGGCAGGATGGAACAGCAGCCGGGTACTTGGAGATTGCACGGTCTGCCTGAAGGAGGGCAGTGACAGTGGTCTGCAGTGGATCCATGACGGGCCAAGTTCGCTTCGCACCTGGAGTACCGGGGTCTGGGCGAGGCGTACGCTGCTGGAAGCGCAGTAGCACTGTAGCAGCACTGGAGGCAGCGGAGGGTGTTACCAATCGGCAAGCACCACTAGCAGCAAGTTGAAGCACAGCATCCAGGAGGGTGCGGGTTCGAGTCCAGCCTTGTCCTGGAAGCAGCAGCCTCCGAGGGCCACGGGTGACCAGTACGATCACCTTCATATCATGGTTGGACAGAGTAGGACAAACGGGATGGAGAGCAGCAAGGACCGGGGACTGTAGCAGTCTCCAAAATAGCGGCAGCGGCATGGCGCCAGCCGCTACACCCTAGCAGGCGGCGATCGGGAGAGCGGCGGCCAACTTAAAGCGGCGTGCGGCCTTGTTGACACCAGCAGGAGCGTCGCCATATCGTCGGCATACCTGGAGTTGTTGAACCTGTTGGACTCGCAGAACAGCACGTGGGTGGCACATGGACGCTCCGCTGCACTCGCCAAAGCACTTTCAATTATGAGAATAAAGTAATGTCGCAAATACCGCTGTATCACACTGCACTGCACCTCGACGCACTTGAACTTGCTCGGCCTCCTGACAGAAGATGTCACGGTGGGTCCCAGTGAGGCGTAGCGCCTTCGCATCGCTTCTGTCACTTGTTCGGACGATATCGTTATAGGCATGAGTCATCCACAGATGTCACCAGCTGACATGGACCTGAGTTACAGAGCTGCACGTAGTTGTACTAGTAGGCGGCAGAGGTCAGCAGTTGACGGACTGTGCTAGCAGTCGTAGTCAAAACAATGTTGTAAAGTTATGTTTGATTAATATTTAATGTATTTGCATGATTACAGTTGTTTTATATGTGTAGTAATTAGCAGTTTGAGTGTTGTATGAGTGAAGAAGAACAGAAGTAAGTGAAAATTGTTTTGTTTAGTCACGAAGTACCAGTTAAACTATACAGGGGATTTACTATAATTAAATGTGCAGTCAGTTTATGGTACTAGTAAATCGTGAGCAGGACACAAATTAATCGGTAATTTCAGAAGGAGTAATTTGATATTTGATACTTTTCTAAATTTATTTATTTAGCAATTGCCACGGAAAGAAATGTTTTATTATGATTGGTCATTGAAGTAAAGCACGGGTTAGCGCGGGATAATGCTGGAACCTGATTTACTGTTTGTGATATCAGCCAATCAGAAAATTTCAGGCTCGCGCCAATCTATGCTGGGAACAAAGCGTTTGGTGTGATCTAAGTAAGTCAGGGCTGAGGGTTCGAACTAGTAACATCTATTGAAAGCAGCTCCGACGAAAGTACTGTAAAATCAAGGAAAAATGCTAATTACGAGTTCGCGAAGTAGTACAAAGTGTATTTAAGTGAACGGTATAGTGGAAGTCGTGTGGAATTTCGGACGGAATATCAAAGTTATTGCTTTTGACTGTTAGTTAAAACTGCGTGGCGTGTTGTGCGATCTAAGACTGGAACAGGTATTACGTGTAGAGCAGAACTAAACGATCCAGTGAACTCTATTAACTTCGGTAACGGGTGCAAATACCACAAACTGGCTACGTGTGTGATTGTGGTGTGCGTGATAGCTTTACATTGTGTAGACACTTAGTACGGACTTGGCAGTATTAACAGTGATCTTTATCGTAAAAATACAACTGAAAATTTACATTGCCAAGTTGAAACTTTTATTTCATACTAGCCACATCTCGTTCACCAGACAATTCTATGTATGTTGCGACCTGCAGTAGACAGTAGTGCTCCAGTATTTTCTACTACAGCTTTTAGCTAGACAAATGAACATTGCTGGAAACTGGCAGGGCGGTAAAAAGAAAGATGCCGCGCCGCACCAGTTTCAGCTCGGCCTTCTGGAGTCCCGGGTTCGACTATTCCGACAACCCCACAACACATATACAAAAATAGAAAGCAGCTGATGTGCAGCCAGTATCTACCTCATGAATATGTGCCATTATCTCTATGTAGCCCTTGGAACGGACAAATTACATAGAAAATAAAATTCTCCAAACTCATTTTTCACCCTTTCTCACAGACTATTCGTAATGGTGGAATAGTGGTATGACGCCCACGTAGAAACTTGATTCTTCAGCAGAGATTTAAAAGTTTAGAATCTGTAAGAGAACACGGTTAATTTTTATAATATTCAACCCTTGCTTACTTTTTGAAGAAAAAAAACGGTGGACGGACTATGTTCTCTATTATTTATCTATTTTATTCGATATTTAGAGTCTGTGTATCTTGAAATGAACGCTGAAGAGCCAAATAAACTTGTACAACTGCCTAATATCGTGCAGGGCCCCCGTGAGCTTGCTGAAGTGCCACAACACGATGTGGCATTGACTCTACCAACGTCTGGAGTAGTGCTGGAGGGAACTGACACCATGAACCCTGCAGGACATTCCATAGATCCGTAAGAGTACGAGAGGGTGGAGGTCTCTTCTGAACAGCATGTTGCAAGGCATCAAGTGTTTAAACTCAGGATAATGTTGCTGGAGCCACTCCGTAGCAGTTCTGGACGTGTGGGATGTCGCATTATCCTGCTGGAATCGTCCAAGTCCATCGGAATGCACAATTGACATGAATGGATTCTGATGATCAGACAGAATGCTCCCATACGTGTCACCTTTCGGAGTCGGGTCCCATATCACTCCAGCTGCACATACCCCGCACCATTACAGAGCCTTTACCATCTTGAACAGTCACCTGTTGACATGCAGGGTTCATGGATTGATGGGGTTGTCTCCATACCAGTACACGTTCATCCACTCGATACAATTTGAAACGAAAGGCCACCTGTTTCCAGTCATTAGCAGTCTAATGTCAGTGTCGACGGGCCCCGGCGAGGCGTAAAGTTTTGTATCGTTTAGTCATCGAGGGTATATCAGCGGGCCTTCGGCTCCGAAAGCTCATATCGATGATACGAGTTTCTTTGGCGCTTCAGTGTACAATGCAAAACTCTAAGCAGACCTAAGAATTTTTTAAACTTTGTTCGATGTCAAAAAAACCGAAAGTCAGTTATTTCAGAAACCAGTTACTTTGAGCGGTTTTAAAATCAGGTTAAAATGGAGATGAAAAATAGCACGGTATTACCTAAACCGGTTGTTTCAGTGATAACCGCCTTCCCTGCTTCAGCACTGTTCTGTATCTTCACAGTCCAAAAGCTTCTGTTCTCTTCATGACTGTCTGCTAATCATCCACGTTTCACACACTTCAGATACTTCCACGAAAGATTTTCTAGCACGTAAATTTACATTAGATTTTTTGACATATTTTTTTGGCACTTTTCCTCCACTTCAGGTCTCCACATTTGGTCTTTTCTACTTCTCACATCATCAGTTATTTTTCGTCACAACTCATCTACTTCTTTCAGAGATGGACTTCCTTGTGTAATTCTCTCTGAATCACCTTGTTTAATTCTTCAATCAATGTATTTTTACCTTGATCGATATTCCTTTTATAATATCTGTTGACATCAGAAGCCGTTTAACTGAAGTTTCTAGTATTTAGCAGTCTGTATGATTTTTAGTATCGTCAGCGTACCTTAAAGTTACCTTTTTTCTCCCTCCACTTTAATCCCGTTCCTAGCATGTCCTTGACTTACTTTACTGCTTGTTGAATGCTCATATTGAATTATCTGGCTTGAAGGATGGGCTTACACCATTCTCAACTGCTGTCCTCACTTCCACAGCCTTCCATTCCCATTAGTAGCTATTTGGTTCCTGCATATGTTTTAAATATTCGTAACCTTTTGCTTCCTGTATTTTATCCCGTCTACCCCCATAATATCAAATGTTACGACAACATTGAGTTACCGCTAAAATGGGTGGTGAGGCTGGGTCGAATAGGTCAGCGTGTCTGCAATTCATCACCCTGGGTGTGGCTACAGTGATATGGCGGAAGGCATCAGGTTATGATCATTCGTGGCATCAGTACTAAAAAGATCTTTTTTATCTTGTTTGGACTGCCATAACAAATATGACTTAGTAATGGTCAAACAGTCTTTGACATTGTACTTGATAATGTCATAAAATCAGAAATCTGATTAGTACAAAAGGTAAAAATAATAATACAGAGTCAGATGGCGGTTTACTCTTTTAAAAAGTATTGCATTACAGTGACTCAACGCCGTCCAAAACTTTTCTGTAATACCGTTGGTGGTCGCCACATCGGGCCGCCGTTGTAATGCGTCATTACTGTTCTGCACGTACAGTATGATAGGTTCTTTTTTGTTTTGGTCAAGTGTAAAGACGTAACGTTTAAGTGTTAATAGAAACAAATGTGCTTAAATGATAAATGGATGTTACGTTATGTTTCCCTCTATTCGAACAGGCCTTGAAGGCCAACGGTATCGACCGGTCACCGTGTCGTCCTCAGGCTATACGCATCACCGGATGTGGATATGGTGGCGGGAGGGGGGGGGGGGCATGTGGTCAGCACATCGTCCTTCCGGCCGTTGTCAGATTTCGTGACCGGAGCCGCTACTTTCCAGCCTTGTAGCTCCTCAATTGGCCTCACAATGGCTGAATTCACCCCACTTGCCAATAGCGCTCGGCACACCGTACGGGCACCCATCCGAATGCTAGATAAGCCCGACAGCGCTTAACATCGGTGATCTGTCGAGAACCGGTGTTGCCACTGCGACAAGATCGTTGATTCCCTTTCAAATTGGTACCTACTACTTGTACTGTGACTTCGTCTAACATTCAAAAAGTTCCTCATCCTGCCTGTCAGCGTACATGCTGACTTACGCTGCCGACAAGGTTGCCTAGTGGTTAGCTTTGGCATATACAACCGCGGCGCAGTGCATTGTCCGTGGATGACGCGCTTTACAGACCCTCGAAGTTAGTCAGTATTATATTACGTTACTTCGTGTAATCACTCAGGGTTTCGATAATGACCATTCTGTCCCAAAACATGGAAAGCCAAAACTTATTTTCAAATTTTTGAAGCGTCAACCTGTTACTTTGTTCGTATCTGACACTTCGAAGATAATTTAGAGGTAAATTTAACTTACACGTTTTACAGTTCAGAGTGAATTACCATTATCTAGACCATGATGGATGCCCGTGGCCTCCAAACTGTCTTCTAAATCGAAATAGGGGGATTCATTTAGCAATTGTCGATCTGTTTCCACACATTACTCTCATAAAATACGCTACAGCTGCGAAGCACAGCCTATCGACAAAGCCTATCAACAGAGCATTGGTCTACACATTTTCAATATGAAGTAAATTCGTTAGTCACTTTACTAGTTCTTTTTCTGTGTAATGAACATCAAAACATAATTAAATTTCAATAATGTGCTCTGTTCGCCTTACGGTTTTGTGCTAACATGATTGCAATTTCTATTACGTCTATCCTCCATAAGACGGGTATTTATTCTATTACTGGATGCTTGGTTTTTTATTTTTTTTATATAGAGAACGTAATTGATCTGTATGTATGTTACATATTGTAGTTTTCTTCAACCTGTTTCTACAGAACATTCTTATGATTGCCTTTCACATTTATTTCTTTGTCGAGCCTAACGTACCGATAACAGTTGTCGGATTGTTCTTTCCAGGTCGCAAGTCTTTATCTGGCTCCTGCTGTAGCATACTTACTACAGAGTTCTCGGATGTATTCTATATCCTAAAATGTTTTCAGTACTCGCTGATAATTGTTCATGCGATTCAGAAAGCATCAAGGATGGCAAACCTGTTACAACAGCAGAAGCGGAGAAGCAGTTTCTAACAACGTTACAGACTAACTTTGCTATTAGTACCTCGACCAACTTCACTGAGACCGGTAACAGGAATTCGATATTGTGTTAACTGATTTGGCGTCTACAGTATTCTGCTTCGAAGGCACCAGTGATAATCAACACAGAAATCACAATCGCGTTTAGCTAGGATGATGTACACAGAAGGAAAGGGTAATTGTACACCCAGTGCAGAATGCTCTTTTGTCACATAGATGTGTTCGCCACGATGAGGAATGAAAACGCGGTTAGACCCGACCAGTATTTTACTTTTTAGCGTTGGAGTTTATAAGGCACTATGACCTTAGTCTTAGTGCCACGAAATATTGCATGTTTTAAATGAAATCTCGCCCATAAGTAACAGCGCAAAAAGACAAACTTGTCTTACACGATGTAGTGGCCTCGAACTTTGTTATCGTACAACCAAATACTGAAAGTGATTTTTAATATAAGTAGAGGTAACTTGAAACCATTATTTTTCTAACAAATCCCTACTACCTGGCAGATTAAAACTGTGTGCCGGACCGAGACTCAAACTTGGGACCTTTGCCTTTCGCGGGCAAGTGTTCTGCCAACTGAGCTACCCAAGCACGACTCACGCCCCGTCCTCACAGCTTTACTTCTGCCAGTCCATCGTCTCCTACCTTCCAAACTTTACAGAAGCTCTCCTGCGAACCTTGCAGAACTAGCACTCCTGAAAGAAAGGATATTGCGGAGACATGGCTTAGTCACAGCCTGGGGGATGTTTCCAGAATGAAATTTTCAGTTTGCAGCGGAGTATGCGCTGATATGAAACTTCCTGGCAGATTAAAACTATGTGCCGGACCGAGACTCGAACTCGGGACCTTTGCCTTTCGCGGGCAAGTGCTCTGCCAACTGAGCTACCCAAGCGCGACTCACGCCCCGTCATCACAGCTTTACTTCTGCCAGTACCTCGTCTCCTACATTCCAAACTTTGCAGAAGCTCTCCTGCGAACCTTGCGGAACTAGCACTCCTAAAAGAAAGGATATTTCAGAGACATGGCTTAGCCACAGCGTGGAAGATGTTTCCAGAATGAGATTTTCACTCTGTAGCGGAGTGTGCGCTGATATCAAACTTCCTGGCGGATTAAAACTGTGTGCCGGTCCGAGACTCCATCTCGGGACCTTTGCCTTTTCCGGGCAAGTGCTCTACCAGCAGAGCTACCCAAATACGACTCACGTCCCGTCATTACAGCAGTACTTCTGCCAGTACCTCGTCCCCTACCTTCCAAACACAGTTTTAATCTGCCAGGAAGTTTCATATCAGCGCACACTCCGCTGCAGAGTGAAATTCTGATTATGAAATCCCTACTAATTGCACTTCATCCGTGTTGCTGGATTAGCCTTTGTAGGCGTAATACATGTAATGCAAATACGGGTGCATACAACACGTAGTAATTTGAAAATGACACATATGATAGTAAAATATCGAAGACTTCGTCGTTGCAAACACGTGGCTTGCAATTACACTGCAACACGAATTTACCCAGTTAAGGGAAATCTGTATTGGAAAATTAAAAAATCTGTTTGTAGCAGGCAAATGACTCAGTTTCCTAATGAAGTATAATGAAACTCAACATAATTCTCTCATGAACGAGG